>NW_007258952.1:286485-371716 GCF_000164805.1 Carlito syrichta | reverse complement strand
TTCATATGGAAGGTCGATTTTTAGAGCTTTTAGGAATCGCCACACTGCTTTCCACAGAGGTTGCACTAGTTTACACTCCCACCAACAGTGTAGAAGTGTTCCCTTTTCACCACACCCTCTCCAGCAGCTGTTATTTTTTGAGTTGTTGATAATGGCCATTCTGACTGGAGTTAGGTGGTATCTCAGTGTGGTTTTGATTTGCATCTCTCTGATGATTAGTGAGGTTGAGCATTTCTTCATGTGTCTGTTGGCTGCTCGGATGTCTTCTTTTGTGAAGTGTCTGTTCATATCTTTTGCCCATTTTATAATGGGGTTGTTTGTTTTCTTCTTTTCAGTATGTTTGAGTTCCTTGTAGATCCAGGATGTTAAGCCTTTGTCAGACCTAGAATTGGCAAATGCTTTTTCCCAGTATATAGGCTGTTTCTGTGCTATCTTGATGGTTTCTTTGGCTTTGCAGAAGCTTGTCAGTTTAATAAGGTCCCACTTGTCTATCTTCTCTCTTATGACCTGTGGGTTTCGGGTTTTGTACAGGAATTGGATGCCAGTTCTGATTTCCATGAGGGTATTTCCTTCCTTTTCTAAGGTTTTTGTGGTTTGAGATTTTACATTTAGGTCTCTGATCCATTTGGAGTTAACCTTTGTGCATGGGGATAGATAGGGGTCCTGTTTCAATCTTCTGCATGTGGTCAGCCAGTTTTCCCAGCACCATCTACTGAATAGATTCTCCTCTCCTCAGTGGTAAGTGGTGGGGGCTTTGTCGAAGATGAGTTGGTTGAGAAATTGGGGTTTTGCTTCTGGAATCTCAATTCTATTCCATTGATCTATATGCCTGTTCCTGTACCAATACCAAGTTGTTTTGATGATTGTAGCTTTATACTAAAGTTTGAAGTCTGGTATTGTGATACCACCTGCTTTGTTTTTTTTGCTGAGGATTGTTCTGGCTATTCTTGGTCATTTGTGTTTCCATATGAATTCCTGTGTTGTTTTTTCTAGGTCTGAGAAGAATGTTATTGGTAATTTAATGGGTATTGCATTGAATTTGTAGATTGCCTTAGGTAAGATGGACATCTGCACAATGTTGATTCTTCCGATCCATGAGCATGGGATATTTTTCCACTTGTTCGTGTCAGCTTTGATTTCTTTGAGCAGTGTTTTGTAATTTTCATTGTAAAGGTCTTTCACATCTCTGCTTAGGAAGATGCCAAGGTATTTCATTTTTTTTTTTTTTGTGGCTATTGTGAATGGAATTGTGTTTTATATTTGGGTTTCTGTTTGTTTATTATTGGTGTAGAGGAATGCGATTGTCTTTTGTACATTTATTTTGTATCCTGAGACTTTGCCAAAGGCCTTTATCAATGTAAGGAGGCTTTTGACAGATTCTCTTGGGTTTTCAAGGTATACAATCATAACATCTGCATAGAGAGATAACTTGACTTCCTCTTTTCCTATTTGAATATCTCTGATTGCCTTCTTTTCTCTGATTGCTCTAGCCAGGACTTCCAATACTATGTTGAACAGGAGGGGTGAGAGTGGGCATCCTTGTCTAGTTCCAGTTTTCAGGGGAATTGGTTCCAATTTTTGTCCACTTAGGAGTATGCTGGCTGTGGGTTTCTCGTAAATGGCTTTTACTATTTTGAGGTATGTTCCCCGTATGCCTAGATGTTCAAGGGTTTTTTATCAAGAAGGGGTGCTGGATTTTATCAAAAGCTTTTTCCGCATCTAATGATATGATCATGTGGTTTTTGTTTTGACATCTGTTGATGTATTTAATTACATTTATGGTTTTACGAATGTTGAATCAGCCTTGCATCCCAGGAATGAAGCCTACTTGGTCATGGTGGATGATTTTTGAGATGTGTTGCTGAATCCGGTTTGCTAGGATCTTGTTGAGAATTTTAGCATCTATGTTCATCAAAGATATTGGCCTGTAGTTCTTCTTTATTGGATCTTTACCTGGCTTGGGTATCAATGTGATGTTGGCTTCGTAAAATGATTTGGGGAGAGTTTCATCTTTTTCAATCACCTGGAATACCTTCAGTAGGATTGGTATCAGCTCCTCCTTGAATGTCTTGTAGAATTCTGCTGGAAAGCCATCTGGACCAGGGCTTTTTTTTGTAGGAAGTTTTCTAATTACAAAGTCGATTTCCTTGATTGTTATTGGTCTATTTAGGGTCTCAATTTCTTCTTGTTCCAACCTAGGTAGGTTGTGTGATGTCAGAAAGTCCTCCATTTCCTTAAGGTTTTCAAGTTTGTTTCCATACAAGTGTACATAGTAGTCTCTAATGATCTTTTGTATTTCTTCAGGGTCAGATGTGACTTCATCTTTTGTGTTTCTGATTGTGCTTATTTGGTTTTTTTCTCGTTTTTTCTTGGTCAGTCTAGCTAGGGGACCATCGATCTTGTTTATCCTTTCGAAGACCCAGCTTATTGTTTCACTGATTTTTTGTATTATCTTTTTGTCTTCTATGTCCTGGATTTGGGCTTTTATTTTGGTGATCTGGATTCTTCTGCTGAAATTAGGGTTTTTGTGGTCTTGCTTTTCCAGCTTCTTTAGGTGGCTTGTTAGGTTGTGAATTTCTCTTCCTTCCATTTTCTTCATGTGTGTTTGTAGGGATATAAATTCCCCTATTACTACAGCTTTCAGGGCATCCCAGAGATTTTGTAAGATGTTTCTTCATTTTCATTTGTTTCCAGGTATCTTTTGATCCCTGTTTTGATTTTATCATTGACCCAGGAGTTGTTTAGCATCATGCTGTTTAGTGTCCATGTCTTTGTGGGTTTTGGGGGGACTTTGTTGGTGTCAATGTTTATTTTTATTCCACTGTGGTCCGAGAAGGTGCATGGTAGAATTTCAGTCCTTTTAAATTTGCCTATGCTTGATTTATGGCCGAGTATGTGGTCGAACTTAGAATATGTTCCATGTGGTGATGAGTAGAATGTGTATTCTGTGGTCTTTGGATGGAGTGTTCTGTAGGTATCAATTAAGTCCATTTGGTCCAAAGTCACATTGAGGTTCTGGATCTTCTTGCTGATTTTTTGTCCTGATGATCTGTCTAGGGTTGTGAGTGGGGTATTAAAGTCCCAGTTATGATGGTGTTATAGTCAATATCTTTCTTCAGTTTTCCTAGAAGAAGCTTTATGAAAGTTGGTGCACCTATCTTGGGTGCATATATGTTTAGGATAGATATTTCTTGTTGATGGATTGAACCTTTTATCATTACGTAGTGGCCTTCTGTATCTTTTTTGATTTTTAATAGCTTGAAGGGTATTTTGTCTGAAATTAAGATTGCTACTCCTCCTTTCTTTTGCATTCTGTTCACCTGAAAGTTTGTTTCCCATCCTCTTACTTTGAGTCTGTGAGTGTCCTTTTTAGTGAGGTGAGTCTCTTAAAGGCAATAGATTGTTGCCTGATGATATTTTATCCATTTTGCCATTCTATGTCTTTTCAGTGGTGCATTTAGTCCATTCACATTTAGGCTAATAATTGAAATGCAAGAGTTGATCCCTGTCATAAGGTTCTTACAGAGTTGTTCCTGTTTGTTTGTTGCCTTTCTTTGGGTTTTGGAGTTGGTTCATGTGTGTTTTTAATCTTTTACCTGTACTCTTGTGAAGAATGTTTTTGCTCTTTTTCCTTTTTCTTCTGTGTTCAGTACTTTCTTAAGTGTTTCTTGTAGAGGTGGTCTGGTGGCAGCATAGGTTCTTAGGGATTGGATATCTGGAAAAGATTTTAATTTTCCCTCACTAATGAAGCTTAGGTTGGCTGGGTAGGTTGTTCTTGGTTGAAATTGTTTCTCTTTTAGAACTTTGAAGATAGGGCTCCAGGCTCTCCTAGTCTGAAGGATTTCTGTGGATAAATCTGCTGCTATTCTAATTGGTTTTCCCTGGTAAGTAGTCTTGCCTCTTTCTCTTGCTGCCTTTAGGATTTTTTCTTTTATAGCTACTTTGTTTAGGCGAATTATTATGTGTCTGGGAGTAGGTCTTCTCATTTGTTGTTTTGCAGGGGTTCTCTGAATCTCTTGTGCTTGAATTTTTTCATCCTTGATGAGATGAGGGAGGTTTTCTTGAATGATTTCATGAAATGTTTGTTCCAGTGTGGCTTCTGTTTCTCTCTCTGCCTCAGGAAGCCCAATTACTCTTAGGTTTGGTCTCTTGAAGTGATCATTCATCTCTTGCAGGTTTTGTTCTGTCTTTTTGAGCTTCTTTTCTATACTTTTGACAGTTTGAGTTAGTTCTGTGTTTTGGTCTTCGAGTTCTGAGATTCTGTCTTCTGCTTGGCTGATTCTGCTTTCCATGCTTATTAGTCTGTTGTTCATTTCCATCACAATATTCTTTACTGCTGTCATTTCTGACATCAGCTCCTTCCTATTTTCCTCTTGTCTCTCCTCAATTTTTTTAATTCTCTCCATTAATGTCTTGATGTTTGGGTTTGTTGCATGTAACCAATCATTCTGGGGGCTCTTCATTGTTTGTGTTCCAGAATCTGTTTTCTCAATGTCTGATTTCCCAGGGGTCTGTGTGAGACCTATATTCTTCTTTTGGTTTTTCTTCATTTGTGTGGTTTTTTCCCCCTCCCTACTTTTTCCTTCCCTCCACATCACCGTCTTCTTTAATTCTGTTATTCAGGGGTAAAGGGATTGGTTTTACTTCTCTTTGTTCAATCTCCTATTCTTTGTGTATGCCCTCTTCCTTTGTTCAATTCTGGAGTTGCACTGTAGGTTGGAGGTGGTCCTTTTTACAGTTTTGAGATTTACTTAAGGGGAGACTGTGATTCAAAATCTTTCTGCAGGTCCTGGTATTCGCTGACAGGCGTGTGGATAATGTGGAACCCACTTCCCACTGCCTTGGAGTCTGTCCATGCAGTGGGGCTGTAGGTTTACTCCCTGAAATAAAATGTGGTTAGCAGAGGGGAGAGAATGGAGCAGATAGTGGGTTGAAGAGGGGAGTGGAGACATAGAGGAGTAAGGGGGGAACCAAACGAGTGTGCCAACAAATAGAGAGGCCTATACTGAAACAGATAAAAACAATAGACTACAGCTACAGACGAACCAACTCTCATACAAAAAATAAAAAATGAAAATAAAACATATAGTGATGCTAACATACAAGCTAACCAACCACCTTGTTAGTGTGCTGTTCCTCTGTACAAATATATGGTTTACAGAGAGAAGAAAAGAGAAGAGAAGGAAAAGGAAAAAAAGAAAAAAGGGAACAATACAGTAGGAATAGAATTAAGTCATTAAACTAATAGAATCAATGAAGCACACTCTGAGACATTTCGTTTAAGTCCAATGTCCTTTCAGGTCTGATTTCTAGTTTTCTTTTCAAGCTGGTAAATTAGTTTGCAGTTAGGGTCAGTTGCCCCTGGTCTGCTGTGAAGGACAGTTCAGATTACCCTCGTTCAGCACTCTGGCCTATTTCTTTATCAAGGTTGTTTCTCCCGTTTCGATGTTGTTACCTTGAATCGCCAGCAGGTGGTGCTATCTCAGCTGCTTGCCCCAGAGGGGGTGGGGCCGGACAGGAACAAGATGGCTGCCTGCCTGAGGGCAGGCAACAGGAGCCTTATGGCGGCGGGCAGGACAGTCTCCGTTGCAGGAGAGGTGGCAGCGATCCCAGCAGATATTCCCTGAAGGGATTTGATGTGGATTGCCTCGGGCCTGGGTGGTGTGATGTGCTTCGGCCGTCACAGAGGCTGCGGTGGTGGCGGCAGCGGTGGTGGGGGGAGGGGCTGCAGCGGTGGCGGCACCGTTTGCGCCACAGTGACTGTCCAGTCCCTTGCAATGCCCCAGTGTTGGCAACAGCCAAACTCCGTATGAAGAGCAGGCTGCGATGTTGGAGTCCGTAGCCCCCCGGGCGAGAGTCAGAGGTCCACTGCAGCTCTCCTTTGCAGAGGGTTTCACAGACCCGGTTGCCCCATCGCCATCTTGCCGCTTCTCCCCAACACTTTTCTCCCTAAGTAATTCAGGATGCATTTCACTAACTAGAGTTCAATATTTGTTTACAGTTTTTAATGTAAAATTTGCAGTCAATAAAATGTACAATTATTAAGTATACATTCACTGAGTATCAACAATTGCATACACCTGGGTAACCTAAACACCTATCAAGATGTGAAATATTACTATCCCTTCCTTTCCAAAGGCAAACAATATTCTAAATTTTTTACCATGTATAATACCAGGTGTAATTTTTTTACCCTGTTTTAGAATTTCATATAAATGTTCTTATACAGTATGTTCTGTCTTGCGTAAGACTTCATTCATTCAGTAAAATGTTTCTGAGATTTATCCATGTTGCTGAATGCATTAGTAATTTTATTCATGAGTGGTATTCAATTAAATAAGAGTTTGTTTATCCATTCTCCTATTGAAGGTTACCGGTGCTATTGCCAATATTGAACTATAATGAATAAAAGTGCTATAAAAATTCTTATACACGTCTTTTATAAATGTATGCTTTTATGTATATTTGTCCTGAGTAAATACCTAAGAGTGGAGGATTTTATATTCTTGGTCGCTGTCCTTTGTCAAATACATGTTTCACAAATAATTTTCCCAGTTTGTGGCTTGCTATTCATTTTCTTTATGGTATTTTTTTGATGAGCAAAAGTTTTAAATTTTGGTAAAATCTAATTTATCTTTTCTTCATTTATGGTTATCACTTTCAGTGACCTGTCTAAATAGCACCAACCCCCAAATCATGAAAATATTGTCTTTTTCACTAAAAGTTTTATGATTTCACCCCTTACACTAAGTGTATGCTCCTTTTTGAATTTTTTTTTATAGAGTGTTAGGTGTTAATTTCATTTTGTCGCCCATAGCAAAATTTGTGTTTATCACTTTCAGTGACCTGTCTAAACAGCACCAAACCCCAAATCATAAAAATATTGTCTTTTTCACTAAAAGTTTTATGATTTTACCTCTCACATTAAGTGTATGTTCCTTTTTGAATAAATTTTTATGTATGGTGTTAGGTGTCAATATCATTTTGTCTTCCATAGCAAAACCAAGTGATTCTAGCATTAATTGTTAAAAGATTTTTTTCCTATTAGATTAATTTGGTGCTTTTTTTCCCTCCAAAATCAATTACCATAAAAGGGTTACTTCATATCTGGGTGCTCTATTTTGCTTCTTTGATCTATTTATTTCTATGCCAGTACAATACTCTGAATCTAGGTTATTGTAGCTTTATAGTAAGTCATAACGCTAGGTAGAGTTAAGTTTTCCAGCTTTGTGTTTTTCAAGATTGATTTGGATATTGTTGGTGATTTTTATTTCAATATAAGTTTTGAAACTAACTTCTCAATGTATAACTCCCCTTGAAAGAAGTCTTTTTTGGACTTCTGGTAGAATTGAGAACGTAGCCAGATTTAGCCTTCCAGTACATTTATTTATATATTCTTTAATTTCTCTTCACACCAGTTTATATTTTTCTGTGTAGACACCTTGCAGATTATTTTGTTAAATTTATTTGTGTTTTGTCATTAATGCTATCATAAATGGATTGTTTTAATTCCATTGCTTGAAGGTAGAATATAAAAATGAATTTTTAAATATTGATCTTATATCCTATTACCTTGCTAAATTCAATCATCAGTTTCAGTAGTTTGTAAATTTCTTAGAACCTTCTGCATAAACAACCAGGTCATTTGCAAGTCAGTATGGTGTAACTTCTTCCCGTCTTTTGACCTTTTAGATGATGATGATGATGATGATGATGATGATGATGATTGCTTTATTGTAATACCTATGTCCTCCAGTAAAATAAGTACTAAAAGTGGCAAGAAGGGAAAGCTTTGTCATGTTACTGGTCTTCAAAGAAAAGTGTTCAATATTTAACAACTAATTACTATTTAGCTATCAGACTTTTCTAAATGTCTCATATCAGATTGAAGAAGTTATATTTTATTTTTTAAGTTTTTTTATCATAATTGTGTTAGATTTTGACAAATGCTTTGCTTAAAACTATTATAATAATTATATGCTCTTTATTTTCCCTTTATTCTTTGAACATGGTGACTTACATCAATTGGTTTATAAATGATAAATGTAAAGGTTAAATAAATCTTACATTACTCGTATAAACATCAGTGATCATGATGCATTATCATTTTTAGGTATTGTTAGATTTGATTAATAATTTGCCAAATATTTTACACTTATTTTCGTAAAAGTTATCATTCTTGTGATGTCATGGCATTAGAGTGATGCTGGCCTTATAAGTTGGAGTGTCTTTCTTCTTCCTCTATTTGGTAAGAGACTTTGCAAAGAATTTATATTATTTCATCTGTAAATATTTTATATAATTCAGAGTTAAATTATCAGAGTCTGGAGTTTACATTATGGAAAGGTTTACAGGTTCAATTTTGTTTAATAAATATAGAACTGTTTCTATTTTTGTTTGATTTTGAGTTCATTTTAATGTTCTATTTTTCAAAAAATGTTTATTTAATCTCTGTTGTCTAGTTTCCTGGTATAATGTTATTCATAAAATGAACATATCAACTTTTAAATTTCATTTCTAATATAAACAATTTATGTGCTCTCTCCTATCTCCTGCTTACTTGATCAACATAACTAGAGATTTAACAATTTTTTAGATGCTTTCAAAGAACCAATTTTTGGGTTCTATTTCATTTATGTCTCTTCTTACATTTATTCCTCCCTTTCACTTACTTTGAGTTTGCTATTCTCTTCTTTTTTCTAGCATCTTAAGTTGAAATACTCGGTTATTGATCTTACATCCTCTTTTCTGATACAAGCATTTAAACATACAAATTTTCCTGAAAGCGTTGCTTTAGCTGCAACACTCAAATTTTGAAATGTTGTGCTTTCTTTGTCACTTGGTTCAAATTTTTCTCATATCCCATGTGATTACTGGTTATTTTCATTGACCTATGAATTTTTTTTTTAATTCCAAGTCTATCTAAATATTAAAAGTATGGTATTTAATGTCCAAATATGATACTCTCGATATATCATTGTCATTGATTTCTGGTTTAATTCCATTGTGGTCACACAAAATATTTTATGGTTTAATTTATTTTAAATGTATTAAAATGTATTATATAACCCAGAATATGATCCATCTTGGTAAATGTAACATGAACACTGGAAAAGAATGTGCTTTCTGTGGATGTGAAATAGAGTGCTCTATAAAGATAAATTACTTCAAGGGAGGTAATCATGTTGTCCTAATTTCTCCACTTTTTGGTTAATTATTATGTCACTTTCTAAGGAATAGGTGTTAAAATCTCCAAATATTATGGAGATGTTTATTTTTTCCTTTAATTTTGTTTCATGTAATTTAAACCTCTTTTATTAGATGCACAAATATTTATAATTTTTTTCTATTTTGCTGGTGAATTGAATCTTTTATCATTATGAAGTGAACAACTTTATGACTAGTGATGTTCTTTATTTTGGAGTCTATTTTGTTTGATATTAATATAGTCATTCTGGCCTTCTTGTGCTCTCTTTTGTGTTATTTTTCCATTCATTTACTTTCATGCTGTGTCTTTACTTAGCCGTACTAGAAGCAGAAATCTCCAGGCCAAAAAAAGTTTAAGTTTTCTTGAGTCATTTACTTAAATCAGGTCAAACTTGCATCTTCAGAAAAGTGTATTTGAAGAATAACTTAAAGAATAAATGTTCTGTTTTGCAGCAGAAATACTCTGAATTTAACACTTTGTAAAAGGACTCTGCATCTAATTGGATCCAGGAGTCATACAAGGATTAGAAATTCTTATGTTTAGGTCTGAACTATAAGAATTAGTTCAATCATGTTTTCACAAAAAAGTCCCACATTAAGAACCTTAAGCAGATACTGATAGGTGAAGCTAATAATTCAGTAGGTATTTTAGACTGTAAAATTGTAAGTAACTGAGAAATGAGAATGTCTCTCTAAAGCTTAGCTCAGAATTGAAAAAGAAAAGAATGTATTTTCACTGCAAAATTAATGTAACTTAATATCAAGTAAATCTAGTTAAGTATACCTAATTATACCTTTGAATTTATACTGAACCCACAGCATTTGCTCTAAAGAAATATCAAATTTAAAACAATAGTACTTGCTGACATTTTATTTAAATTGAGCTATTTTAAAATGATTAATTTTTCTATCAAAAGCTCTGGAAATATGCTATTACTTCTAGGATCATGAAAACTTCCTCCTTGACTCAAAAGCATCCAATAACAGTTTGGTACAATTAGATGCTCCTAATGCTTACATGGTAGCAGCCAGCATGAATTCAATGGACCACAATTTACAAAACAACCATCAAAAAAGATAGTATTATGAGAGTAATTATATATGTATGTATATATGTATATGTGTATGTGTATCTAACATTTTTAAATCATTAGCATGTGCTAAGACTTCACCTGAACCATCTTATACACTCTTCAAAGCTGCCTGTGGCATGAGTTCTACTACCCATGTTTCACAAGGGCATCTTACATAGCTTATCCAAATGACTTGGTGAATTGATAATGGAGCCAGAACTCAAATCCATTCTATTCTATCACTCAAGAACCCTGGGTATGTTAGAAAACCTGAGATGAAAGGTCTTTCAATTATAGTATACAGTTATACATTATTATTTTTAGAGCATGAAAGGAAATGAGGATGTGGAATAATTCATATGCATATAGAAATATTTATGCTTAAAATGATTTCTGGGTGTGGCAAAGAAAACTAATGTGAAAACAATTCATAAATTTGCCCATTCATCCCAGTAAGACCCTGTGTATTGACATCAATGTCCATTTATAATTGGAAATGTACTTTTTTATATTTAATAATTGATTCCATATTTTCATTTTTAAAAGTTATTACATATAAAGTTCATAAAACAATGCTTGACACAAAATGTATGCTCAATAATTTTAGCTATTATTATAGGAAGTGACAGAGTATTTGAGGGGAAAAGTAGACCAGGCAAAATAAGTGAATAGAGCATCTATTAAATGTAGGTCACCCTGCCATGTGGTCTTGTGTATATCACCTCAATTAATTCTCACAGCAATGTTTGGACAATAATGTTCATATCTTTAGAGGAAAATTCTACTCTGCTGTGAACTCTATCTACCATGACTTCCCCCAGAATCTTGAGTCAGAGAGACTGTTAGGCTATGGTTGGCTAGAAACTCCCTAGAGAGTAGACTGTGGCAAGCATAGTTCTCACCTCATTTGCTTACTATTTTTCAGGGAAGTTACTTGTCCTTTGTTGGTTTGGGTTCGATGTCTTGAAAACTGCTGTTTTATAGATTCTGCCTGTTTTTATTTTTCATTGCTTCAAGTAGGTGGGCAAGTTTGATTCCTTCCATAAGCTACCGTTGGAAGGGATCCTTCTAGAACACTCATGTGTTCTCCACTTCTCCAGAGCGCCCACCTGTGTGTGTGTATCCCTACTTTTCCCATTCCTATTCATTGAAGTAAGAGTATTTAGTTAGCACAAGTTGATTTTTATAAATCCCCAGCTAGAAAGTAGATACCATTTTTTTTAACAGTTATTATATTCAGGAAACTTATACATTTTATGTCACTTATATAGAGCCTCATGTGGAGAAAGAATGCAAGTCAGATACCAAAAAAGTATATAATGACAAGTTCAGTTAGGAACTGTCAGAATTAAGATTTACACCCAGATCTGTCTGATTCCAGAGCCCACAATTTTCCCAATATACTTACCATATTTAAAGGAGGTGAAAGTCATTAAAACTTTTAAGCAAAGGTGAGTCCCTAAGATCTTCTTTAAGCAAAGGGGAGAAAAAAAGAGTCTTACCCAAGCCCTGCCCAGCCTAAGCTAGAACCTCAGCTGCTGAATAATTCTTTCAAAGTGAATACTTTCAGATTTTAACAAACTACAGAAAGGTTTGTTCAAATTGCACAAGTCTTACATTTAAAGCCAGGTGCCACAAATGAACACTTGGTACTTTTGTATTTTAAGAACTGTGTTCAAAATATTCTGCTACTAATGCCAAAACTTATTTTTGTGCAATATATTCTAAATATATCCTAAAACTTGGGATGGTTTCACAGGAAACTGGTGATATAAATTCTAAAAATTGTGTCTGTCTAAAATGTTTATTCACCACCCCACCCCCCAATATTTTTTCTTTTATTTCATGAGTATTTGAAATATGTAAGATTGCCTGACTTCATTATGACTAAATACCGAATGCAGGCTAATGGTCCCAAGAGGGAAGACAAGAATGTCCCTGAATTATCCAGCTGTTTTATGCTTCAATTTCTTCTTGTCAATAGTGATCTATTTAAAGTTTTGCAGTTTTAAAATCTTTTTCATTAATGTTTCCATCTGGGCAATATGGATTTCATATCTTCCTCTATTATAGCATTATAATGTTGTTCAAACACTATCTATTAACACATCACACTTTTCCATTTGATTGCAGGCCCCTCGGGAGTAATCATAAATACAATTTCAGCTTCATATGGGGGGGTGCTAATTTTGTTCACATAAACTAATCTGAAGGCTCTTCTTTTTGCCTAAGAATAAAACAGAGCTTAAAAGCTTTCTAAGCTTAATCATAGGTTCAGTAATAAGTGTAGCTTTGTTAATAGGTCAGCTGATTGGTAAACAGCAAGTATGCTTATATAATCGAACAATTTTGTTAGTAACTAATGAGGTTTAGTGGAAAGCATGTGGTCTTGAAAGTCAAATTAGTTTTCACTAACTTGGGCAAGTCATGTACCTTCATTCCCTTGTTTATAGGTAGTTATTTTTTTTTTTAACTTATACCCTTGGCTGGGCATGTGCTATGAGATGCGGTAGAGTGGTAAGCAAGAAAGTCTTGTCTCTTTCCTCACCGGTCTTTCCAGGGAAGCAGAACAGGTCTCTTGAGGAAGACTAAGTGTGATACTTATGCAAGTAGTGGAAGTACAAGGACTCTGAGTCACCTAGTAGGGTCACATGACTCAGCATGGGGGAGAACAGAGAAGAATTCCTGAAAGAAGATGAAGTAGAGGCTTGAGGAATAGACTGGAATTACAGGTTAAACCTGGTAGATAAGGCAGAGTGATCAGGACAGAGAGAAGGATTTCTCAACTGACAAAGGAGGATTCCTTTCTTCCCCCACATCAGTAGTTACTGCTAAAAAAAAAGTGTTGTTATAACCATCTCTCTAGCAAGAAACACAACCTTCTTCAGGAGCACATAACAGTAGAGAAGTTCCCATTATATGCCAGTCTTTACAGTCACCATCTTCCATTTGAATGGTGAACTTCTTTTATCATTTAAAAAAAAGAAAGAAAAGTTGGGGGGTGGGCTGGGGGAAGCAGCTTACACTTACCAAAACATTTCATTTTCACGTTATCCCAAAAAAAGAAGCTATGGCACAAAGAAGCTAAACAACTTGTCCAAGGTCACATAGTAAATGACTTTGACTAAAATAGATCCACATGCTCCAAATTCTTAGCCAGAATGAAAGACTTCCAATGCCTACTCTGTCCTTGGCTTGCAGATACATGTGAAACAAAGCCCAATAAGGGTAGCTCATTTGGACTTTGGGCTCGCAGTGAAATAGACCCAAGGTTTACATAAAAAGAAAAGAAAAGAAACCTTAAAAATGAATTACCAAAAGAGCTGGTCAACCATACTTATGGTTATTCACTCAGTTTTGGGTACTACTACCTCACCATCTTTCACCCCTGTGGGAATCTTTATATGGTGAATAGAAGGGCTTCCCGGAAGGACCAGGAGGAGAGAAACTTCCTCTCTACTATTATAAGGAAAATCTTGATATTTTACCCATTATTACCTATAAGATCAGCACAACAGAAAGTAAGTCCTTTGTCATATAGATGAGAAAATAGCTAACGGTGTTCAAATGCATTTTTTAAGGCTAAATAATAAAGATGGGTCAGCTTTAGATTTTGAACCAGCCCAGTCCTAGCTGAATAAAGACATTTTTTTTCTCTGGATAGTTCCAAAGTCCTGAAAATGACTTATATATTTTTTAAGTTGCAAGCAATAAGTTTGTGAAACAGGGTGATGTTATTCAAAAGGACCTTTTCTTGCATAATTATCATTAGTAGAGTAAAATTTCTGAGAAGTCCTAAGATGAAGAAACCTGTTTAAATTTAAGCCAGTAGTTTACAACTGTGCTTGACTACTAAAGGTCATTATTTTTTCTTCTCTAATAAAGGGCAGACTGTGATTTACCTCATAGAGTTTTATGCAAACTAATTGAGTTAGGGGAAAAAAAGGAAATTTGTGGACAGACTCTGCTCTTAACTAGCAGTGTGATTTTGGCACATTATGTATCCTTTCTGTATCTCAGTTTCTTATTTTCTCAGGAATAAAACATAGTATCTATGCACTGGATTGTTTTGTTGTTGTGAAATGTCACTTTTTTATTTTAGGGTTGTAGAGTACAAGTAAGGACTTACTTCATTAGGCTTCTCGCTGGCCCTCTCTCCCCCAATAGTGGCCCCAGTGTGTTGCCATGTGTCCCCTCCCTCCCCCGCTCCCTTTCATCCCTAGCAGTATCCAGCTTCTGCCTACCCCACTCTTGTGCTGCATGACCAGTGATCAGGGCCCACTTACGACTGAGAACATATGATATTCAGTTTTTTGTTTCTGTGATAGTTCACTTAGTATGATGGTCTCCAACTGCATTCAAGTTGCTGCAAAGGTCATGATTTTGTTCTTCTTATGGCTGCATAATATTCCATCATGTATATGTACCATATTTTCTTTATTCAGTCCACTTTTGATGGGCATCTGGATTGGTTCCATGTTTTTACTATTGGAAGAAATGTTGCAATAAGCATGCATATGCAGGTGTCTTTTTTGTAGAGTGATTTATGTTCCTCCAGGTATATACCCAGGAAAGGGACTGATGGATCCTATGAAAGGTTAATTTTAATTCTTTTAGGAATTGCCACACCACTTTCCTTAGAGGTTAAACTAGTTTGCACTCTCGCCAACAGTGAAGAAGCATTCCCTTTTCCCTGCACACACCACGCCAGCTTCTATTGTTTTTTGACTTATTAATGATAGTCATCATTGCCAGAGGTAGGTAGTTATCTCTTTGCACTTTTGACTTGCATTTCTCTGATTATTAGTGAGATTGGGCATTTTTTCATGTTTTTATTGACCGCTTGTATGTCTTCTTTTGAGAAGTGTCTATTCATGTCCTTTGCCCACTTTGGGGGGGGGGTTCTTTCACTTCATTTGAGTTCCTTGTAGATCCTGGATGTTAGACCTTTGTCAGATGCATAGTTTGCAAATATTTTTTCCCATTCTGTGGGTCATCTCCCTATTCTCTTGATGGCTTCTTTTGCTGTATGAACTTAATTGTTCTAAGGGGCAGAACCTCTACAGCAGTTCCTGGTACATTGAGGTTACCCAATAAATATTACTTCTCTTCTCTTCTAGTTGGGCTCATCATCTTCCACATTTCATTTTCATTCTTATTTCCCTGTGGCTGCCGTTCCTCCCTTTATGTCTTGTCTCTGTTTGTTCCTGACATCCCTGTCCTTCCACCTGTCAGTTAAGTACTAAATGTATTTAAAGAGCAGAGGATGCTATCTGAAGATGAAATTCCTGTAAAGTAATGTTAATACTTTCTCTCTCATCTCCTTGAAAAGCAGATATAAAACAAAAGAAGGCAAGTCTGTACCTCTTTATCCTTGGAGATTCTTTTAACTCAGCCTTTTGGAAAGGGACTAACACAGCATCTCCCAGCTCTCTCCATGTTCTACAACAGTGAGCACAGTGATCCTGTGATCTCTCTACAACAGATCATAGGATCCCCAGCTGAAATTTCCAGATTTATGTTTACTTGATCAAGCTCTGGTAGAAGGTGGGCTGTGTGTCCTTAAAATGGGGCAAAATGGCAAGGCTTGGAATCTTATAGCCTGGAGATTGAGGGCCTTGAAATAGAGAGGACTGAGCAAGGGATGTCAACTAATGAACACAGCTTAAAAGAAGACTTTGGGATCTGTTGATGATTTTGCCAAGTCATGTTTGTTCTTGGGAGGTGAGTGCCTCTTTGGGGATCCTAGTTATCTACAGTCGATGCTCCATATTTGTGAATTTCCCGTACATGGATTCAACTGTAAATGGAAAATATGTGGGAAAAGAATATGCCACAAAGTTCCAAAAAAAAAGGCCTTGGATTTGCAGCATGTCAAGTTCTAAGTTAAGTCCTCATGAATGAAATGTAGGTATTATACTAGGTATTGAGTACTCTAGAAATTATTTAAAGTATACAGGAAGATGTATATAGGTTATATCAAATACTAAACCGTTTTATATAAAGGAATTGAACATTTGTGGATATTGGTTTCTGCTGAGAGCACTGGCCCCAATCCCATATAGATACCAAGGGACAACTATGTATGCAAAATAAAGATAGAAAAGTAGAATAACTTTGTGAGGGAAAGAGATCATGGAAGAGGTGACATCTATGGTACTGACCATTTAGTAGTCAGTAACCAAGTATGCGTCTATGTATCGATTCACTTTCAATTTACCATTGGCTACTAGTGAGATGGTCTTGAAACTCTAGGAACAGAGACAGGACCTGGTTTGGGAGCTCAGAACCAAGTGACTGCAGTGGCAACAAAGATACAAGAAGCAAAGTCTATTGGGCAACCAAACTTGATGGGAGACAGATTTTCATTTGAGTATTAGATCTGTACCTTGGCCAGTTACTAACCACTCTGAACATCAACTTTGTCATCTGTCAAACTGTGACCATCATGCCTGCCTCGTAGAGCATCTTATAAAAATGGTCAGTTGAATGTTGATACAATGAATGTACTAAAAAAAACAATGTTAACTGGGTTGAATTGACAGGGCAAATCCAATACACAAAGATTTATCCACACAACATCCTTTGCCTGAGAGCCCCTGTTTTAATGTCCCCTGCAAAGGGAAGCCTAATAACGTAGGCTGTGACCCACTGCGTTAAGTAGCTATGGCTATAAGGTTGTCACTAAACCAAAGTGGGTTCATTTGCCCATGCACATTGGAAAGTCAAACTCTGAAACACTGGGTTTTGCAGCAAGAAAGGTTTGTTGCAGGTAAACCAGCAAGGAGACAGAAGGAAAGTCTCAGACAGATAGATACAAGGCTCAGATCTGTCTGTCTGAGCTGGGGCCTGGATTGGGTTTTATAAGCTTAGGGAAATGAGGTATGATCTGGTAATACTGAGAGGAATGATCTGACTGGATCCTGCCATGGAGTGACACCAGAGCATGATCTGATTGGATCCTGGATCTGCCATACAATGTCTGCTTCTTAATTTAATCCTTGCTCCTCAGTCTGAGCACTTAAGTTCTGCTCAAGATTGCACACTTGGCTCATCTGGGCATATTCAGGTTATATGACTTTCAACCTGAGGCCCATAGCAACTGAAAACCTACTTACAACTTTGTTACAGGAAAGTTGAACCAGATTGGTCTGGTGTGGTTACAAGGAAAGCAAAGTCAAAAATATTCAGGCCAATTTAAGCAAGATGCTGTAAATAGGAACCCATTGCTTTTTTACTCCTTACCTTGTTTGTTTGGAGTGAGAGTCTCAATCTGTCATTCTAGGCTGTAATTCAGTGGCAACAATCACGGCTCACCACAGCGTCGACCTCCTGGGCTCAGGTGCTACTTCTGCCTCAGCCTCCTATAGATGCATGCCAACTATAGATGCATGCCACCACACCTGGCTGATTTTATTTATATGTAAAATGTATTTATGCATAATATATAAAATATTATATACATATACATTAGAGATGAGGTCAAGCAATCCCTTTGCCTTGGCCTCACAAAGTGCTGGGATTGAAGGTATGAGCCACTGCGTCTGTCCTCCTTGCCTTTACATATGCTTTGAAAATAAAGTCTATGTAAAAGTTTGATAGAAAACAAAACCATTATTTGAATCAGTCAGCTCTCAGAGCGAGGAGTTAATTTTACTGATGCCACTGTTGTTATTAATAAGAGTGAACATTGTACTGGGAAACATAGCAGGTACAAAAAATGAAATATTGATTTCAGCTTAGTCTAAACAACAAACTCTTGGGGTAAATATTATTATGGCTACTTTACAGATAAAAAGTTGAAACACAATATAATAAATAACTATATTAAAATCATACAACTAGGAAGAGCAAGACTGGAATATAAAACCAGGTATGTTCCTCTAATGCTTTTCTTTCTGCAACTCTTTCTTTTGGATTTTTGTTAGTTTTCCTCTTTATACAACAAAGACTCATCCACACAATATCCTTGCCTGAGAGGGGAACCTAGTGCTTCAGGTTGCATGCCCACCTCATGTCTCATGCATGAGCACATGAAAAACTTGCCCTCCATGCCAGGGTATTTTAGAATAACCTCGTTAGAAAATCACGTTAATCCCCACGGCAGGAGAGAACCACCAGACTCTCAAAGTTTAGAGAGAGCTATGAAACCCTTCAAGAGCAGCTATGGTTAATGACAGCTGCTAAGTATTACTTTGATTTCCTTCTGTATAAAAGGAACAAGGTCAAAGATTTCAAAGAAATTAAGATGATCTCCCAATGGGACAAATTCAGGACAAAGTAAAACCCAGTGACCCAAGAAAGACCATATGGAGCAGTTTAAATATAATGTATGTGATGGATTTTGGCAAAGACTGGCTACAGAAGAAGACAAGCATAGTGCATCTTTTTTATTCATTCACTCAAACAGAAGTTGCTTATGGGGTTCTTGGGGAGAGAACTAACATTTGTTTGTTCTTCCATTCCTTTTACAAATACTTGTTGAGCATTTATCATTGCCAGGAAGTGCCCTAGGACATGGAATAAGGCAATTAACAAGATAAACAAATTCCCCTCTCTCAAGGGGCTAATGTTCTAAGGTTATCAGTCATTCAATCAAGATGAAATAAAGGCTGGGCGTGGTGGATCACACCTGTAATCCCAACACTTTCAGAGGCCAAGGTGAGAGGATCCCATGAGGCTAGGAGTTTGATACCCCATCTCTACTAAAAATATCAATGAGGCAGGTGGTCCATGTCTGAAGTCCTAGCTTTTCAGGGGCTGAGACAAGAGGATTTCTTGAGCCCAGGAGTTAGAGACTGCAGTGAGCCTTGATCACATCCCTGCACTTCAGCCTGGGCAAAAGAACAAGACCGTGTCTCTTTGGAAAACAAACAAACAAGAGACAGTGTGACCTGACTATAGTGAACAAAAGCGAACATGTTATGTGATGAGGTCAGAAACATAGGTAGGGCTATGAGATAGGAACTCTGCTTTTTCATAAGCCATGGTAAGAAATGTGTTTGTTCTGAGCACTGAGCGCATCCTGGGAAAGGATCAGGGCTGGTGAGATGGATGCGTCAGCCTCAAGTGCTAAAAGCCACGGGGCTAAAGATGACAGACTCAGAGAAAAGAACCAAGGACAAAGGACTGAGGTGATCCACCATTAAGAGTCAGCAAAGGAAACTGAACAGGAGGGATCGGGAGGCAGTAGGAGAATCAGCAGTCTATGACATCAGCGAAGCTAAACAAAAGAGATATTTTATCATTGAGAGGAAGTAAGACAGTTGATAGCTGCTGAAAGGGAGAGGGATGGAAGAACAGAGAAGTGACCATTGGAGATGACCCATAACCTTGACATGAACAGTCTCCAGAGATGGTAAATGTGGAAGCCTGATTGGAATAGCAAATATGAGGTGCTAAAAGTAAGCAGAAGCTATAGATATCTCTTTCAAGAAATTTCTTACAAAACGAAAGGAAAAAGTTAGGTTGTCATTGAAAGAGAATGTAGTGAGAGGAGGAATTTTTTTCTAAACCAAAGTCATTATAAAGTGGGTTTTTATTTTGGAGGATTAATGGAAATTATCCATAAGGGATGGAGAAACTAACGACTCAGGAGAAGGGGGAATAATTTCAGAAGTAAAGACCTTGAGATAAGAAGGGATGACATGTAGAGCACTGTGAGGACATTGACCTTCCACAGTGCCTGTTCCAATGATCAGCACGTTAAAAAGACCAAAGCCTCAAAACCACCCTAAATGGGAGAAGTATTATTGTCATTTTATAAATAAAGAAATTGAAGAATTTTAAAACTAAGATTCTACATTTATTGCTGATTCTATGATCTATGGATTCCAGATGCCCATGTCAAACTTGACAGTGGATTTCTATTCTGTATGGAAATGTTATCCTCATAAACCTGACCCCTGCTTAATCCAGCAGTGTTATCACTTGCCACTCAGCTAGACCAAACTGTTGTTCCAAGAACACCAAACAACTTGCCCTTCATCAACTATATTGTGTTTGTATGCACCACGCAGCATCTGGACACTCTCCTCCTTCTATAGTAAACACATCACCCATCTCTCCTACAGCTTGTTAGTTCCCACTCATCCCTCAACAATTCAAGCATCATCTCTTCTAGTCAGGCATCAATGACTCTTGCCTTTACTCCTTCAGTCCTTGTTTTTGCCTCTTATAACGCAAACTTATCTCAGTGTACTATGATGAATATGTCTCTCAACTAAACTGGGAGAACCATGAGTCAAGAGATTTGCGCCCAGATAGGACTTGACATAAAATGAGACACTTGGTAAATATTTGTGGAGGGGAAAAGGAAAGAAAATCTATTCTTCGCATTAATATTTACCTCTTAAGGGATACAAGTACTTGAGAAACAAACGGGTCAGATATTGTCCTCATACTATATTCATGGGGAAGTGGAGACTCCTACTTTTTAATATTTTCCCATTTGGGAACAAGGTTTATCCCCATCCAGGGCAAGAAACTAAGAAACAGAGAATAGGAGTCTTCTCTGGAAAAGAGATGGATTCAAACTCTCAGTCCGGGTGCAAATTGTACTGTTATCCGCATCCTCTAAAGAGCACAGGTCACCTTGCCCCATCCTATAGTCTAACATAATAAAATGCATACTTAACTGCTATTAAGAGTGATCCCATTTTTTTAATGTAAAGAAATAAAATAATTTTAACTTCAGTAGAGCTTCAATCATTTTGTAATATAAAAGGAAATGAGCTAAATTTCCAATGAATGTTAGTAACAATAATCTCTTTTGTTTGTATATTCCTTTGCCATTCTTAATGCACTTTAGTAAACCTATTTCTAAGTAATATTTGAATCAGATATGGGAATGATAGTAAAGAAATCTGAGTTCTAATCTTCAAGCGGTCGCTAAAAACAATTGAATGAGCCATACAGGACAAATGCCATCATTTTAATTATACAGACCAGAGGAAGGAAGCTGAGGACGTCACACTTGACTAGCACATAAGCTTTTCAATTTTGGGGTCAGAACCTTTTTGAAAATAAAGAGACATATTTTAAAAGGGCTAAAAAAGCCAGGCTCGGTGGCTCAGCATGTAATCCCATGCTTTGGGAGGCTGAGGTGAGTGGATTGTCTGAGCCTGTGGGTTTGAGATCTGCCTGGGCAACTTGGCGAGACCTCATCTCTACAATAAATCAAAAAAATTAGCCTGGCGTGGTAGCACGTTCCTGTAGTTCCAGCTACTTGGAAGGCTGAGGCAGAAGGATCACCAGAGCCCAGCAGGTCAAGGCTGCGGTGGCTGGGAGCAGCCACTGCACTCCAGTCTGGGTGACAGCGAGACACCAACCCAAAATAAAATAAAAGAGCTAGAAAAAAGTCATTGACAAAGTTTCCATAGATAAAAGTTAGTAGTCTAAAGTGCCAGAGTTCAAGTATGAGTTTCTATTGCATGAAGTAGAAATTTGGGGCCCATTAGAGGTTGACATCATATGATATATCCATAAGACAAAAATCCAGAGGTTAAACAAAGGTCATGGTTCATGACAACAGGATGAAAGTTCTATTGAAATTAACACAATCGTGAGATCTCCAGCAAGAAAAAATTTGAGCTTTGTACCACTTCTAAGTCTATAAATCTATATTGTCCCCATTAATACATCGTAGACTCAGAAGCAAAGACAGAAATACAAGGAGTCCTGCAATCTTTTTATATCAAAATCAATTAGGTATGTGCTGTGCTTTTAAAATGCACCACTTGATATTAAGAAGCTTAAGGGGTGAATAACAAGCTCATAAAATGTTAATAACTATAATAACTGTAGCTTCAGCAACACCTTTAACAGTGTGGAACTGTCATGGGACCAGAGATAGTAAAATGCCCTTGGGAAGGTAATGGGTATTGGAAAGGCTTGAGTGGACTGAGGAGAAGCATTTTAATCCCTATCCCTTCGCCCTAGTGACCTTGGATTTGGGATCCAGGCTCTGGCCTGCAGCTTTAGAATCAGTCTCATGTGCCCTATTATTCCTAAAGAAATGGATGGATTTCATTCAGTAGGGGAGCAATGAACTAGAAGATAAAGTGTATGAGTCATGGTGCTTTTCTGATACCAGTTCACTGGGTGGCTTTCAAAGGTTGACTTCTCTTAGTCTCAGTATCCTTGTCTTAATAACATCTCAAAGCACTGTTCATTCACTCACTTTCAACACTATGAGTTAAATGCCACTGTTATTCATATTGAAAAGTATCAAAGTCATATACTTTAGCCAGATAAAAAATGTCAAAGTCATATACTTTAACCAAGATCACATGAATTCAGAATCTCTATGCTCACCTACTTACTTGTGCTGATGTTCTATGAGTCATCAAGTCACTAATCAAGGCAAAAGCAACATCTTCAGTTGGAAAGAGTCAAGGAAAATGTCTTTTGGGCAAAGAATATCCCCTTTACTAACTTCACTAATAAATGTATTTTTAAAAAAACTTTACCAGTAGCATCTGAGGCTCAACCTCAGAATGAATTCTCAAAATTTAAATTATGGTTCTAAAACAATGTGTCTGACTGGCCCAATGCTACTTTTAGTGGTAATATAAAACATAAATTTCATAAGATGGTAAAATGAAAACTAGATTTTTATCTGTTTCAAAAGTATGACAGAGAAATTGCTCTTTGGGTTTTTTTTTTCTTTTCTTTTTGCTTAGACTGCAAGAAATAAAATCTAAAACTGGGCAAATGATAGCCATGAAAGGAAGTAAGCACCTTTATAAAAGAACTGCAGTGTCTCGAGATCAGAAAGCCACAGTGCTATCAGGAGCTTCTCTGCCAGATAGAAACCTATACATCCTGGAATTTTTAGCTCAAAGGGTCTGCTCGGGAGAAATTTTCTTGACTCTGTGGGCTCTTCCTTATCATTTTCCTCTTGTCTAGCACAACCCACATGGTGCTATTGGTGAGCTTTCTGGCAGTGTCAGTGAAAGGCAGTTGAGAACCAGGTTAGCAACACTGCCTCTGGAATCTGACAGTCTGTTCTGGAAACCTGGTTAAATACTAGTCCCTTGAACTTTTCCAAGTGGCTTGACTGTTCCAGTCCTCAAATTCCCGCACTGGCCTTGCGACCTAGGAGAATAATAGCACCTACTTTTTATAGTTGTCCTTGATATTAAATGAATTAATCCATCTACTTAGAACAGTATCATACAGAGTAAGCAGTTATATGTGAATTAGTATCATGGAAGCACATGGCATTGGAGTCTGATAGGGTTAAGTGGAGTTAAATGTCAGCTCTACCATTATTAGCTGTGTGGTCATGGGTAAGTCTTCCTGCTCTAAACATGAATTTCTTCATTAGTAAGTTGGAGCCTCTGTTACTTACCTTGTAGGCCATTGTAAGACTTATGTGTAGAGCAGGTACACTACCTAGTCACTGACATAAAGTAAAGGTGCAATGATAGTGGACGGTGGCTGTGGCAGTAGTGTGGGTGAAATGGCACAGCATTGGGTGGTGGAGCAACAACGGTGAAGGGGGGAGGGAATGGTGATGGTGACTAGCATTGGTGGTGGTGGTGATGATGGTCTTGTTGGCACTGGGAATGGTGGTGGTGGTGGCTGTGGTGGCAGCCGAGATGGCATGATGGTGGTGGCGTGGTGAGGATGATATGATTATACATCTGTGTGCCGAGATGGAATGATGGTGGAGTGAGAATGATATGGAATGATGGTGGAGTGAGGATGATATGATTGTACATCTGTGTGCAGTTAACATTCTAAACTCATCCAGGAGGTAGATGATTCTTTCTCATTTTGGAGCCCCCTATGGCAGTAATAAAAAGGCACGCATACGCCATGTTAAAGACCTCATGCCAGTCCTTGAGAAGTTGGAAAGACCAAACCTGGATTGGACTGGCATATCTGATCCCATATTATAGATTTTCTGAAGTTAGTGGCATTTTATTCTCTATAGAATCCAAGTGAGAGTTTGACACTGGACTTAATGCCAGTCCTCAGCAAAGGTCAGGGATGTTTAATCTGATTGATGTTGTCCACCATAAGATATATGAGTAGTGGCAAGAGAATTCCGTGGAAATCATATCAAAGCAAGTTTCCAGGAAGTGATAAGAAGTGCATGGAACACTTATCATATATATTAATAGGATATAGGCACTTTAAGGATAGCCTGAAGTATCCTTCTCTAAGAGATTATGGCCTGTTAGTGCCCCAAATAATACATGTGAAATGCTTTGGTCAAGACCTGCACATGCAAAGCTTTCAAAATATCAGTTGATATAATTATTATTAATCATATTAGCATCATGATTATTAGGTACAGACAACTGGGCTGAGGTTTAGAGCCAGACCCCAATCCCAATTCCATCAGGAACTGGGGATGGGGTGTTAAATTGAAATGAAGTGGTAAAAACCTTGGAAACAGAAGCAGCAAGCAGCAAACAGGACATTGAGATGATGCCCTACTATGCAGACCAGACTATCGAGACATGGAGTGATGGAAAACTGAGATGCTATGAACACATAAATGCCAGGCTCTTCCTTACTGTCCTGTGCTTACAGGAACATGATAACCCAACAAATCCCAGACCACCTTGGGTGCTAGCCCTCCTATGTGTTCCCTGCCTGGACCAGGCCCAGCTGGGCCTTGGGTTCTGTAATTGAACAGAACTTAGAAAAGGCAAGACAATGTCATAACTTTGCCAAAGAAAACCAGAGGCTATGAACCAATTCTGGCTGGACCAGACACATATCAACAGTTGAGCCAAATTACAACACACACACACACACACACACACACACACACACACATATGTATAATTTCAAATGCAAAATATTTTCCTTGCCAACGAAGAAGGCAAAACCCCAGCTGCCACCGCAATATTATTTTTTTCAAGGATAACAGTCTGAAAAATAATGGTAAGAGATTATGAGTATACATGCCCCAGTATTTACTCCAAATACACGAACGGAAATATGATGTGAACCATGAATCTTTTGTGTAAAAATACTCTGAAGATATCAGCTATAAAAGTGGGTGTGTGTTTATATATCTATACAAATATATTTGAACAGAAGGTAGCACCAGAGTTTAAAAATATTATTAGTTACAGTGGACTTTTCTTAAAATACAAAGTTAACTACCCAATGAAAAAAAATTGAATTTTACATTATGCATGCTTCTATAAATTGACTTTTGGAAGATTATTATTTCAGTTTTACTTTCCCCCCCAACGAACCCAACCATCCCTCTACAAAATAACATCACATGGCCTTGAATATGCACCTTTCCAATTCATGATTGATGGCTTTAGTGTTTAGACCAGAGATTAGCAAACAGCAGGCTGTGGGTCATATCTTGGTTCACTAGCTGTTTTTTGTAAATAAAGTTTTATTGGAACATGGCCATGGTAATTTGTTTACATATCTTTGTGCTACACTGGCAAAGCTGAATACTTGGGACAGAGGCTGTAAGACCTGCAAAGCCTACATATTTTAATTTCTGGCTCTTTACAGAAAAATTCATCAAATTATTGTCTAAACCAGTAGTTCTCAGCATTACCTGAATATCAGAACTTTGTGGAGAGCTTTATAAAATTCCAGCACATAGGTCCTACCCTAAATCAATTAGGTTAATGTCTCTGGAGGTGAGACCCCAGGATTTTTCAAGTCCCTGGGGTTATTGCAACCAAGGTTGAAAGCCACTAAAGAGTTTCTTACAGAGTTCCTTATATTTCCACAACCTGGAATACTGGTCCAGTAGAAATACTCTCTGAGATTTAGTTCCAGTCTATCAAATGAAGTTCAGATGCTTACTTCATGGTAATGTTCAACTTATATCATTCTACTCTTTAAGAAAGCAAGCAAAAAACTTCAGACAAATAGCTTCTTACCCTCCAATGTCTTTCCTACTGTTCTGTACATTTTCATTGCAACAGAGAAGAAAGCCCTAATAAGTATTGAAGGACTTGAACACTGTTCCTCAACACCTGTGATAAGAACTTTCTCTTAAATGAGGGCTCACCCAAGGCTTTGCTCAGAGTTCTCTGTAGACAGTCCCCATAGTAACACTGACTATGTTGAAAGAGGGGATACAGATGGGGACTGAAGAAGTGCCTCAAAGTAGCAGAAGGCAATGAATATTCAAAAAGACTGTTGTGTGTGTAAGTCAGAAGATTCATATAATAATAAGTGTGAGTCTACCTTACAAAGGTTTCCTTATAAACAAAATTTATATCTTTAGATTATGGACCAGCTAAATCAGTGGGTCTTCAAAATGAGATATGGATGAACATCATCCAGAGTCATAACTATGGCAGCATGCATGACAGAAAAAACACAATACCCTTCACACACACACACCCCACAAGTACACACCATGGGCATCACAAGAACCCAGCTCTAGACCCAGTTCTACTGTTTCCTATCTGTGTGACCCCAAACTGACCAGCTCACGTTCCTGGACTTCAGGGTCTCACTTAAAAAAAATGTGATTATGCAGAGTTTGATCACAATTTCTGAGAGCCCAATTTGACAAGTCTACATCTTGAATTAACTTCTGTCTTTATGCCCTGGAGAAATGCTTTTTAGCCCTCTCATGCCCACCCCTCCAGCTACACATACTCTGGGTCTTTTGACTTACACATAGTTGAATAAGCAATCCAATCCATCCTCCATTTGACAAGTATTCATTGAACAAGTACTTGAGCCTCTTCCATGAGTTGAGGTACTGTAGTTGTCAGAATAAAAAAGGATAAGACTTCTGCCCTCTGGAGCTTACATTTTTATGATTGATGTGAAATGCAAATCACTAATAATATCCTACATTTTTTGCAACATTATTTGATTTTTTCTTTATAGCAATGCAGTACAATTACCGTGCACATTTAATAGATGAGGAATGAAATCTTAAAGAGGTTTTAGAACTTGTTCAAGATCCCAAAGTTGAGACTTTAGCCTTTGTCCTTTGATTCCACACCACATACTTAATCCACCAGGTCTGTTGATTTTCCCTTATCAATAAATGCTCCTGCTTCCATGCTGGTAATCTTTAACAGATTAAAGCATTATATTTCTTGTGCATAGTGTCATATTTCCCTTTTTTTTTTTTTTGAGTTGGAGTCTCACTCTGTCGCTCAGGCTGGAGTGCATTGGCATGCCTACAGCCACCACAGCCTCAACCTGCTGAGCTTAGGCAACCCTTCCACCTCAGCCTTCCAAGTAGCTAGAACTACAGGCACGTGCTATCATGCCAAACTTATCATTTTTATTTTTTATTTCATTGTAGAGACGAGGTCTCACCTTGTTGCCCAGGCTGGTCTCGAACCCCCGGGCTCAGGCAGTCCTCTCGCCTGGGCCTCCCAAAGTGCTAGGATTACAGGCTGATCCACCACACCCAGCCTTCAATATTTTAGACTCACTTCTCCAGGCTACCTCTGAAGGCTTAGCAGAAAACACAGTGCCAGGAAAAGATAACAGAGATTGGAGCAAAAACAAAGATCTAACAAGCTGAAGCTTATTTTTGGTCCCATCTCTGACCTTCTCCTGACCACTTATGCTCTAAACTTCAATCATATTACATTGCTTATGTGGCAGGTTATATTTTCCAAATGCTGCTCTTCCAAACCCTTGCTAATGTTCTGGGAGGAGGTAAAGTCTGTTGTTCTTCCCCTTGTCCCTGTGAGGGCCCTAATGGTTTTCTCATCTAATAGATTATGGTTGAAGTGGTGCTATATGATTTTGAGACTGAGTCTCTCTTGGGACACTTATCCTTTAAACCTGACCACTATTTTGTGAAGAAACTCAGGCTCTCTCTGCTTTGGCTTTCCTCCTTCCTGGCCTAGATCATTCCCATTCATCCTTAGATATCAGTTCATCTGGGAAACCTTCCTAGATTTTCTGAGTCTGGATTTAGTCCTTGCTTCTGGGAATCTTTTCACATACTTATTTTAGAATGTTATCATACTGTGTTTAGTTGCCTGTTACCCTTACTAGACTGAAACACCTTGAAAGTTGGAGCTGTACTAGCTGTATTCTTATTGTATCTCTTACAGCTAACACAGTACCTGGCACAGTGTGAACACTTAACAAACACCTATCAACATAATGAATTATGCAAGTATAGAATGGTAACACAGCTCAGGAAGAGGTCATGTGAAGACTTTAGTAGTTTAGTTCCTGCTAAGCTTAGTATTTAGTCAGAAGTGGAACAATGCCACCAATGACTCTAAATCAATCTTAGGCCATATTAGCTGAAGTTTGGTATAAATAAGAAGGGAGATAATAATCTTGTTCTATGAGTTTTTGTTCTGAATACATCTAGAATATTGTCCATTTTCTGATACCACCATTAAATATATTCTCTCTTTTAGCATTCCCTATTAAAGAGACAAAATTTTATCTGGGAATATAGTTGAAAAAAGAAGGTAGATTTTGGACAAGAAAAAGCTCAAGGAGAACTGAAAAGCATCTTCAAATCACTGGACAATTGTCCAGAGTAGGAAGGGAATGCTTGTGCTACTTAATTAGTAATGCCCATGGCAGGGGACATTACTGGAATATATCATGTTCCATAAACCCTCTAACAAGAAAGATATGTTTACTTGGAGCATAAATGTGCAACTTAAAAATTGAACATGTTCACATCTTCAGTGAAATACAGGAAAACTTTAAGAATTAAAAAATGTTATATGTGTTGAGAATGGTAGAGAGTTGGTTTTTTTAATATTAATTAAGGCTTACTTTGAAAATGCATGACACTGCAGAGGCAAGAAATGGATCCTGTGATCCAGGAATGTGTTTGATTTCTGCTGCACTAGAGGAACAGAAATAAGAAAAGTGCCCCATTGTCCGTAGGAACTTTCATGGACTAAATATTACTGGTTTCTGAACATCAGACCTTGGCAGGTTCTACCCAACTGCTAATGTAAGTGCTTAGTGCATTAAATCATCATCTATAAACTCTCATTATGCTCCAAGTGAAATGGTTGCATATTCAAAAGCAATTAGACTTACTATGTAGATAAATTACCATCAAACCTGCATTTTCTGTAATTCTGGCACTTATACAACTCTGATTACCAGAGATACTTCCAGATCTCTCAAACTAAGAGAATGAGGGGTGCGAGAACTAATGTTTATCTAGTGCCTGCTCTGGTTCAGGTACTGTAATTGACATTCTCACAAGATAAACTTTTGAGACACTAGCTGTTACTGTCTCCACTTTTCAGTTGAGAAAATGAGGCTTACAGAGGTGAAGTCACACCCTGGGACAGCACAACTAGTAGGGTCTAGAGCTGCAATTTGGATCTAGTTCTACCTAGCTCCCATAGTCTGTGTCCTGCCCACAACACCATGCTGTTCCCTTCTTTCAGTTGATGCTTATTGAGAACATACTGCCTTGCATTTTAGGGAATATAGACTCTATACTTGGAGAAAAGTAGGGTAGAAAAGGCACGTGTATAAATAATGTAATTCAAAATAGGACGTTATAGAATATAAGAAAACAATGGGAAACCAGAAGGTAATTCAAAGAAAGGGCATTTTACTTCCATGAAGAGATTTCCTGAAGGAAAATGTCTTGGGAGGTTGAGGGTCCTTTAAACAGAAATGTGACTATACAGAAGAAACTTCAGCAACCCGAAACCATGTCACCCAGAGCCTCTGACTTGTGCTTCCGCCTCCAGAATGTACCTTCCTTTGGTCGTTTTATCATCTCCCGTGGCCTCACAGAGAACCAGGGATTCAAACAGGAACTGAAAGACTGGCTTTCCTTGTCTCCTGACTTAAATAGTAGACCTAGGATCAGAGTTTTGAAGATCTGTAAAAATATATTATGCAATATTAAAGATTAAAAATATGGAAAAAAATACCACTCCTTTTACATTACCAGTGTAGTTGAAGTCTTGTTTCCTTCCCTTATGGCATTTCCTATTTTCCTCTTCAAAGGAAAGTGCCTGTATTTGGTGTTGATATTATCCATTCATCTATGGTTGCTACATATGTGAGTATATATAGATTTTTATATATTTGTTATTATAGTAAATGGGAAATAATACCTTATTGTGCTATAATGTTTTGTTGATGGTATACAGAAATGAAGTTGAAGTTTACATATTGATCTTATATCCAGAAACCTTACTAACTCTTTTTCTAATAACTTTTCTGTAGATGCTCTTGTGTTTACCCTAAAACATAAGTATGTGTGTGTTTAGACATACATAGTTTCATACTATAATATTTTATAGCAGTTTTCTGTTCAATTGACTTTTGTAAGACTCATTGATATCAATGGACATAGCTGGTACATATTACCTCATTTTACTTCATTTTATTGCTATTTATTATTTCATTGAATGAATATGCAATTGGTTTTCTCATTCTTTTTTTAAGGGTAATTTAAATTGTTTATAGACTTTGTGGCTTTTTTTTTTCTAAGTGATGGGTTTTGTTTGATTTAAGCATCAAGACTCTTCTGTGTGACTCGGTGCACGTAAGTAAGAGTTTCTTAGTTTCTGAAGAATATATACCTCAGAGTTTAATTACTATATACCAGTTCTTGTTATTTCGTATTTGCACCAACAATTGGTATTGTTAGAGTTTTTAACTTTGAGTCCTCTGATAGATGTAATAACTTATCTCAAAGTAGTTTTAATTAGCCCCTTTCTGTTTACTACTGAAGCTTACTTAGAATCTTTATTTTTCTTTCTTGTGTCTCCTGAGAACTACTTATTCATATTTTTGCCTTGTATTATTAAGTTGTTTAATTATTTAATTTTTTTAAAACTCTTTTTAGTTTCTAGATAATTCTTTCATGACTTTCAATGTTCTCTTTTGATAAAGGCTTTTATTTATTAAATGTAGTCAAATTTTATCCCTGCTTTATGCCTGGTTTTAAACACTGGGGTTAAATAGATAATCTCCATATTCTCTGAAGGGTACAAAGTTTAATTTTTACATTTGAATTTTTAATCTGTGTACAATTGGCTTTTATATTGTAGGTGAGATAGAGATCCAATTTCATTATTTTCCTTATGCATGACCAATTAGCCTTTTACACACAGGTATAGTAAGTAACTCACTTGCTTATCATTATGTCTTGCATATCAAATATTCCCTCTGGGATTATTCTTCTACTTAAAGTGCATTCTTTAAATTTATCTGGGAAAGGACTACTGGTACTCAGTCTCTGTTCTTGTTTATTTTTAAAAAATTATTATTTAACTCCCGTTTTTTAAAAGGTTGCTTTGTTGATTACACAATTCTAGATCAACTATTTTCTCTCAATTTTGAGATAGTCTCTTATCTTCTGACATCCATTCTTATTGCTAAGTTACTATTTGTCTAATTGTTATTTCTATGCTCTTTTATTTTCTTACCTTCTGGCAACTTCTAAGATGTTATCTTAGTTTTTAGTGTTTTATATTTTTTCCATAATAATATTTGGATGATGATCGTCAGCTCCATCCATGTCGCTGCAAGGATTATTATTTTATTCTTTTTGATGACTATATTCCATGGTGTATATATACCACATTTTAGTTATCCACTGAAAGGTTGATGGACATTCAGCCTGATTCCACATCTTTGCAATTGTGAATTGTGCTGCAATGAACAAGCGGTTGCAAGTGTCTTTGTTATAAAACGACCTCTGTTCCTTGGGTAGAGACCTGGTAGTGGGATTGCTGAATGGAATGGTAGATCTACTTTTAGTTCTTTGAGAACTCTCCATACTACTTTCCATCGAGGTTGTATAAATTTGCACCCCCACCAGCAGTGTGTAATGTATATATTATAACATATAATTTATATTCCCTTTACTCAGCACCTATGCCAGCATCATCATCTTAAGTAAACTGATTCAGAAGCAGAAAACCAAACACTACATGTTCTCACTCATATGTGAAGCTAAACAGACAAAAGGATGGAAATAATAGACACTGGGGACACTACTAAGGAGGGGGGTGCCTAGAGTTCAGAAACTACAGAACACAATGTTCACTATCTGGTGAACGGGCCACCTGAGACCCAATCCACACCACTACACAATTTTCCCATGTAACTATTATGCTTGTGTACTTCCTGAATCTAAAATTTAAAAAATTATAATAAATAAAGTAATATCTGAATATGTATTTTTATTTATGACTTATGATTATTTTACTTTCTAAGTTTGAGGATTTATTTTTAATCAGTTAGAAAACATTCTCAACTGTAAAATAATGCCATGTTGCCTCTCTCAAATTATTCTTATTCTCTCCTCTAGGACTACTGGTAAACATATGTTAGCCTTTCTTATTTCATTGATGTCTCTTAACTTTTTCGTCTCTTTGTTTTTGTTTTGCAGTGCTGCATTCTGTATAACTTCTTCAGACATACTTTCCTATTCAAATACTCTAGTCCCCTAAAACTACTCTGCTCTTTAATCAAAATATAGAAGGGTTTTTTTTGTTTGCTCATTTGTTTGTTTTGGAGGGTATTGGGTTAGGGTTTTGGGGTTTGTTTGTTTGTTTTTACTAATTATGTTTTCTTTTTTGGAAGCTTTATGTACAGTCCTATGTCATTTAATAATGGGAATACATTCTGAGAAATGAATCTTTAGGCAATTTTGTTGTTGTATGAACATCATCAAGTGTATTTAAACCTAGATTGTAAAGTCTTCCACACACCTAGACTATATGGTATAACTTATTGCTTCTAGGCTCCAAACCTGTACAGCATATTATTAGTGTACTGAATACTATAGACAATTGTAGCACAATGGTATTTGTGTATTTTATCATAACTAAACATAGAAAATGCATGGTAAAAATTTGTTATGAAAATTTTTAAATGGTACACCTATATAGGACATTTATATGATTGGAGCTTAAAGGACTGGAAGTTGCTCTGGGTGAGTTAGGGAGTAGTAAGTAAATGCAAAGGCCTAGGAAAACACTGAATATTACTGTAGACTGTATAAACACTCTACACTTAGGCTATGCTACATATATTTTCTAAAATTTGTTCTTCAATAATAAATTATCTTTAGCTTACTGCAACCTTTTTACTCTGTAGACTTTTTAATTTTTTAAAATTTTATCGTAGAGATGTGTGTACAAGTAAGGATTAACTTTGTAAGTAGGCTACATGCAGATGAAATTTGAGCTTCCAATCAACCCTTACCCCCCCTGGTAACAGACCACGTACCTTTTGTGTTGTCACCATCCTCCTACCTTCCCTCCCTCCCCTAGCAGTGCTTAGAGACTGCTGATCACTCTCTTATGTTCATGTGACTATACTGTCCAGGGCCCACTTATGAGTGAGAACATGCAGTATTCAGTTCTTTGTTTCTGTGATAGATCATTTAGTATCATGGTCTCCAACTCCATCCAATTTTCTGTGAAGTCTATGATTTTGTTCTTCTTTAGGGCTGTGTAATACTCCATCATGTATATACTCCACATTTTCTTTATCCAGTCCACTTTCAATGGGCAAAAAGTGGGTTCCATGTTTTTGCAATTGTGAATAGTGCAGCAATAAATATACATGTGCAGGTGTCTGTTTTGTAGAACAATTTATGTTCCTCCGGGTATAGTCCCAGGAGAGGATTGCTGGATCATATGGAAGGTCAAATTTTAATTCTTTTAGGAATCACCACACCACTTTCCATAGAGGTTGAACTAACTTGCACTCCCATTGCCAGCATCTGCAGTTTTTTGACTTACTAAAGAATCAGGTGGTATCTCATAGTAGTCTTGATATACATTTCTCTGATGGTTAGTGATGCTGAGCATTTTTCAAGTGTTTGTGGGCTGCTTGTTTGTCTTCTTTTGAGAAGTATCTGTTCATGTCCTTGGCCCACTTTAAGTTTTGATCGTTTGTTAGCTTGTTTTTTCCTTTCACTTCATTTGAGTTCCTTGTAGATCCTGGATGTTAGACTTTTTTTTTTCCTGTTAATATGATCCATGATTTTATTTACTATATCAAGATAAAATAATTATTCTAGCCGTTTCCATAAAAATTTTTTTTAATCAATATTTTTTATTATGATATTGTGGGGTACAGTCAAGGATTAGGTATACAAATATGCTTCGTTCAGGCACCCTTGTTGATAAGAGGTGTCACCCCATCCCCAAACAGATATTAACTACCATTAATTCCATCTCCCTTCCTCTCCCCCCAATAGTTTCCCACCACTATCACACATTTTCTCATTTTCTTATAGTATTGTGTTGGATGTTCAAGGTCCACTATATGAGTGAGAACATGTGATACTCAGATCTTTGTTTCTGTGAGAGATCACTCAGTATTATAGACTCTAGTTCTATCCAGGTTGCTGTGAAATTCATGATTTTGTTCTTTTTTTATGGCTGCGTAGTATTCCATCGTGTATATGTCCACATTTTTTTAATCCCGTCCTCTTCTGATGGACAGCATGGTTGCTTCCAGGTTCTTGCTATAGTGAACAATGCTGTGATAAACATACGTGTGCAGGTATCTTTTTGATAGAGTGATTTGAGTTCTTCAGGGTATATTCCCCAGTAGGGGGATTGTGGGGTCATATGGAAGGTCAATATTTAGAGATTTTAGGAATCACCATACTGTTTTCCACAGAGGTTGCACTAATTTGCACTCCCACCAACAGTGTAGAAGTGTTCCCTTTTTGCCACATCCTCTCCAGCAACTGTTATTTATGAGTTATTGATAATTGCCATTCTGACTGGAGTTAGGTGGTATCTCAGTGTGGTTTTGATTTGCATCTCCCTGATGATTAGTGAGGTTGAACATTACTTCATGTGTCTGTGGGTTGCTTGGATGTCTTCCTTTATGAAGTGTCTGTTCACATCTTTTACCCATTTTTTAATGGGGTTGGTTGTTTTTTTCTTTTCAGCACGTTTGAGTTCCTTGTAGATCCAAGATGTTAAGCCTTTGTCAGACCTGGAGGTGGCAAATATTTTTTCCCAGTCTGTAAGCTGTCTCCCTGCTCTCTTGATGGTTTCTTTGGCTATGCAGAAGCTTGTCAGTTTAATGAGGTCCCACTTGTCTATCTTATCTCTTATGACCTGTAGGTTTAGGGTTTTGTTCAGGAATTGGATGTCAGTTCCAATTTCCATGATGGTATGTCCTTCATTTTCTAAGGTTCTTATGGTTTGAGGTTTTACATTTAGGTCTCTGATCCATTTAGAGTTAACTTTTGTGAATGGGGATAGATAGGGTTCCTGTTTCAATCTTCTGCATGTGGTCAGCCAGTTTTCCCAGCACCATTTACTGAATAGGTTCTCCTCTCCCCAGTGGTCAGTGGTGGAGACTTTGTCGAAGATGACTTGGTTGAGAAATTGAAGTTTTGCTTCTGGAATCTCAATTCTATTCCATTGGTCTATATGCCTGTTCCTGTACCAATACAAAACTGTTTTGATTATGGTAGCTTTATAGTAAAGTTTGAAGTCTGGTAACGTGACACTCCCTGCTTTGTTTTTGTTTTTGTTTTTGATTTTGCTGAGGATTGTTCTGGCTATTCTTGGTTATTTATGTTTCCTTATGAATTCCTGTGTTGTTTTTTCTAGGTCTGAGAAGAATGTTGCTGGTAATTTGATGGGTATTGCATTAAATCGGTAGATTGCCTTAGGTAAGATGGACATCTTCACAATGTTGATTCTTCCAATCCCTCAGCATGAGATATTTTTTCACTTGTTTGTGTCATCTTTGATTTCTTTGAGCAGAGTTTTGTAGCTCTCATTGTAAAGGTATTTCACGTTTCTGGTTAGGAAGATGCCAAGGTATTTCATTTTTTGTGTGGCTATTGTGAATGGAATTGTGCTTTTCATTTGGGTTCTGTTTGTATATTATTGGTGTAAAGAAATGCGATTGTCTTTTGCACATTTATTTTATATCCTGAGACTTTGCCAAAGTCCTTTACCAGCGTAAGGAGATTTTTGACAGATTCTCTTGGGTTTCAAGGTACACGATCATGTCATCTGCAAAGAGAGATAACTTGACTTCCTCTTTTCCTATTTGGATACCCCTGATTGCCTTCTCTTCTCTGATTGCTCTAGCCAGGACTTCCAATACTATATTGAACAGGAGGGGTGAGAGTGGTCATCCTTGTCTTGTTCCCGTTTTCAGGGGAAATGGTTCCAGTTTTTGTCCATTTAGGAGTATGCTGGCTGTGGGTTTCTCGTAGATGGCTTTTACTATTTTGAGGTATGTTCCCCATATGCCTAGCTGTTCAAAGGTTTTTTATCAAGAAGGGGTGCAGGATTTTATCAAAAATTTTTTCTGCATCTAATGATATAATCATGTGGTTTTTGCTTTGACATCTGTTGATGTATTTAATTACATTTATGGTTTTATGAATGTTGAACCAGCCTTGTATCCGAGGGATGAAGCCCAGTTCGTCATGATGGATGATTTTTCAGATGTGTTGTTGAATTCGGTTTGCTAGGATCTTGTTGAGAATTTTAGCATCTATGTTTATCAAAGATATTGGCCTGTAGTTCTCTTTCTTTGTTGGGTCTTTACCTGGCTTGGATATCAATGTGATGTTAACTTTGTAAAATGATTTGGGGCGAGTTCCATCTTTCTCAATCGCCTGCAATACCTTCAGTAGGATTGGTATAAGCTCCTCCTTAAATGTTGTGTAGAATTCTGCTGGAAAGCCATCTGGTCCAGGGCTTTTTTTTGTAGGTAGTTTTCTTATTATGTAGTCAATTTCCTTGATTATTATTGGTCTATTTAGGGTCTCAATTTCTTCTTGTTTCAACCTAGGCAGGTTATGTGATGAAAGAAAGTCCTCCATTTCCTTGAGGTTTTCAAGTTTGTTTCCATACAAGTGTACATAGTAGTCTCTAATGATCTTTTGTATTTCTTCAGGATCAGATATGACTTCATCTTTTGTGTTTCTGAATGTGTTTATTTAAGCTTTTTCTCTCTTTTTCTTGGTCAGTCTAGCTAGGGGACCATCGATCTTGTTTATCCTTCGAAGAACCAGCTTTTTGTTTCATTGATTTTTTGTATTATCTTTTTGTCTTCTATATCCTGGGTTTGGGCTTATATTTTGGTGATCTAGATTCCTCTGCTGAAATTAGGGTTTTTGTGGTCCTGCTTTTCCAGCTTTTTTAGGTGGCTTCTTAGGCTGTTAATTTGTGATCCTTCCATTTTCTTCATGTGCATTTGTGGGGATATAAATTCCCCTCTTACTACAGCTTTCATGGTGTCCCAGAGATTTTGGTAAGATGTTTCTTCATTTTCATTTGTTTCCAGGTATCTTTTAATCTGTTTTGATTTCATCATTGACCCAGGAGTTGTTTAGCATCATGCTGTTTAGTGTCCATGTGTTTGTTGATTTTGGTGGGACCTTTTTGGTGTTAATGATTATTTTTATTCTACTGTGGTCCGAGAAGGTGCATGGTAAAATTTCAGTCCTTTTAAATTTGCTTATGCTTGATTTATGGCCAAGTATGTGGTCGATCTTAGAGTACTTTCCATGCGGTGTGAGTAGAATGTGTATTCTGTGGTCTTTGGATGAAGGTTTCTGTAGATATCAATTAAGTCCATTTGATCAAGAGTCACATTGAGGTTTCGGATCTTGTTGCTGATTTTTTGTCCTGATGATCTCTCTAGGGTTGTGCGTGGGGTATTAAAGTCCCCAGCTATGATGGTATTGGAGTTGATATCGTTTTTTCGTTTACCTAGGAGCTGCTTTATGAAAGTTGGTGCTTAGCTGGGCTCGGTGGCTCAGCCTGTAATCATGCGCCTTTGGGAGACTGAGGTGAGTGGATTGCCTGAGCCTGTGGGTTCGAGACCCACCTGGGCAGCAAGACCTCATCTCAACAATAAATCAAAAAATCAGCCAGGCATAGTAGCGCGCGCCTGTAGTTCCAGCTACGTGGAAGGCTGAGGCGGAAGGATCACCAGAGTCCAGCAGGTCAAGGTTGCAGTGGCCAGGAGTGGCCACTGCACTCCAGTCTGGGTGACAGAGTGAGACTCCAACTCAAAAAAAAAAAAAAGAAAGTTGGTACTCCTATGTTTGGTGCATATATGTTTAGGATGGATATTTCTTGTTGATGGATTGAACCTTTTATCATTATGTAGTGGCTTTCTGTATCTTTTTTAATTTTTGATTGCTTAAAGGTTATTTTGTCTGAGATTAAGATCACGACTCCGCCTTTCTTTTGTGTCACATTCACCTGAAAATTTATTTCCCATCCTCTTACTTTGAGTCTGTGAGTCCTTTCTAGTGAGGTGAGTCTCTTGAAGGCAATAGATTGTTGCCTGGTGATATTTTATCCATTTTGCCATTCTATGTCTTTTCAGTGGTGCATTTAGACCATTCACATTCAAATTAATTATTGAAATGTGAGAGTTGATCCCTATCATAATGTTGTTACAGAGTTGTTGTTCTTCCTGTTTGTGTGTTGTCTTTCTTTTGGTTTTAGAGTTGGATCATGTGTGTTTTAAATCTTTTGCCTGTACTCTTGTGAAGAACATTGTTGTTCTTTTTTCCTTTTCTTCTGTGTTCAATACCTTCTTAAGTGTTTCTTGTAGAGTGGTCTGGTGGCAGCGCAGGTTCTTAGGGAGTGGATATCTGGGAAAGATTTCAATTCTCCCTCACCGATGAAGCTTAGCTTGTCTGGGTAGGTTATTCTCGTTGAAATTGTTTCTCTTTTAGAACTTTGAAGATAGGGCTCCAAGCTCTCCTAGCCTGGAGGGTTTCTGTAAATAAATTTGCGGCTATTCTAATTGGCCTTCCCTGGTAGGAAGTCTGACATTTTTTCTTGCAGCCTTTAGGATTTTTTCTTTTATACCTACTTTGTTTAGGTGAATTATTATATGTCTGGGAGTTGGTCTTCTCATTTGTTGTCTTGCAGGGGTTCTCTGAATCTCTTGTGTTTGAATTTTTTCATTCCTTGGTGAGATGAGGGAAGTTTTCTTGAATGATTTCATGAAATGTTTGTTCCAATGTGACCTCTGTTTCTCTCTCTGCCTCAGGAAGGCCAATTACTCTTAGGTTTGGTCTCTTGAAGTAATCATTCATCTCTTGAAGGTTTTGTTCTCTCTTTTTGAGCTTCTTTTCTAAGCTTTTGACAGTTTGGGTTAGTTCTGTGTTTTGGTTTTCGAGCTCTGAGATTCTTTCTTCTGCTTGGCTAATTCTGCTTTCCATGTTTATTGTTTTGTTATTTATTTCCATCACAGTATTCCTTACTGCTGTTATTTCTGACATCAGCTCCTTCCTATTTTCCTCTTGTCTCTCCTCAATTTTTTTAATTCTCTCTATTAATGTCTTGATGTCTGGGTTTATTGCATGTGACCAGTCATTCTGGGGGCTCTTCATTGTTTGTATTCTGGAATCTGTTTACCCAGTGTCTGATCTCCCAGGAGTCTGTGTGAGACCTATATTCTTCTTTTGGTTTTTCTTCATTTGTGTGGTTTTTCCCCCTCCCTGCTTTTTCCTTCCCTCCACGTCACTGTCTTCTTTAATTCTGTTATTCAGGGGTAGAGAGATTGTTTTACTTCTGTTTGTTCAATCTCCTATTCATCTTTATGTATGCCCTCTTACTTTGTTCAATTCTGGAGTTTCACTGTAGGTTGGGGGTGGTCCTTTTTGCAGTTTTGAGTATTACTTAAGGGGGGAGCTGTGATTCAAAATCTATCTGCAGGTCCTGGTATTCGCTGACAGATCTATCAATTAAGTCCATTTGATGAAGGTGTATGGATAATCTGAAAACCACTTCCCAGTGCCTTGCAATCTGTCCATGCAGTGGGGCTGTAGGTTTACTCCCTGAAATAAAATATGGTTAGTAGACGGAAGAGAATGGAGCAGACAGTGGGGGGAAGAGGAGGGGTGGAGATAGAGAGGAGTAACGGGGGAAACAGACGAGTTTACCAACAAATAGAGAGAGAGAGACCTAAACTGAAACAGATAAAAACAGTAGACCACAGCTACAGACTAACCAACTCCCATACAAAAAAAAATAAAACATACAATGATGCTAACATACAAGCTAACCAACCACCTTATTGGTGTGCTGTTCCTGTATACAAAGATATGGTTTACAGAAAGGAGAAAAGAGAAGAAAAGGAAGATTAAAAAAGGAACAAAACAGTAGGAATAGAATTAAGTCATTAAACTAACAGAACCAATCGAGCACACTCTGAGACTTTTCGTTTAAGTCCAATGTCCTTTCAGCTCTGATTTCCAGCTGTCTTTTCAAGCTGGTAAATTAGTTCACAGTTAGAGTCAGTTGCCCGTGGCCTGCTGTGAAGAACAGCTCAGATCACCCTCACTTCACCACTCAAATCTGACCTGTGTCTGTTTTTCAAGCTTGCTTCTCCCATTTCAGTGTTGTTACCTTGAATCACCAGCAGGTGGTGCTATCTATCTGCTCTCCCCAGAGGGGGTGGAGCCGGACAGGAGTCCGGCAGAGGCCGGAGATGGGAGCCTGCTTCAGGGCACATGGGTGGAGGAGACCCATGGCCGGCAGGGTGTTACGGTGGCAGCAGAGGTTGCAGCAATCCCAGCAGATCTTGCCTGCAGGGGCTTCAAGGACTGAAGTCATGGATCCCCTTAGGCACGGGTGGCGTGATGCACTATGGCCACCACGGAGACCACAGCAGCGTGGCGGCTGCTGTGTCTGCAGCTGCAGTGGCTGTCCAGACCTCTGTGATTCCCCAGCGGTGGTGATGGCCAAGCTCCGTGTGAAGAGCAGGCTGCCGATGTTGGGGTCCACATCCCCCGGGGAGAGAGCCAAAGACCCTCTGCATTCTCCTTTGTAGACGTTTCATAGACCAGGCTGCCCCGTCGCCATCTTGCCGGAAGTACCTGGATGTTAGACTTTTGTCAGATGCATACTTCTCAAATATTCTATGGGTTGTCTCTAACTTTCCAAAATAACACTTAGCTTAAAACATATTATACAACTATACAAAAAAAGTCTTTTTTATAGCTTTATAAGCCTTTTCCACTTTTTTTAAATTTTTAAATCTTTTTTGTAAAAAAGTTAAGACACAAATGACATATCAGCCTAGGCCTACTCAGGGTCAAGATTATCAATATCACCGTCTTCCACTTCCACATCTTTTCCCACTGAAAGTTCTTCAAGAGTAATAACAGGCATGGAGCTGTCATATCCTATTAAAACAATGCTTTCTTCTAAAATACCTCCTGAAGGACCTATCTGTGACTGTTTTACAATTAACTTTTCAATATATATGAATAGAAGCAATACAATCTAAAATAATGATTAAAAAGTATAGTAAATAATAGGTGACAGAAAGTTTTAATTCCATTAATCTTATGAGACCACCATAGTATATGTGGCCCATCATTGGGGAAACAAGTGATCAACTAGTGACAATGCTCAAGGTCACCTGACCCCTGTGTGCACAAAAATACCCGTAAACTCAAGGTAAATAAGAGGATATTGCACCTTTATCTTTCTCTTAACTTCATTACCCTCACTGCTATCTTTCATCTGATTTCAGAACTACTGGCAAAGTAGTGGAATTAGAATTTGACTCAAGTTCTTATGTTACATCATGATTCTACTGGCATCAGGTTATGGACATCATGTAAAAGAAAAGAGGGAGCCGGGCTCAGTGGCTCAGCCTGTAATCCCACACCTTTGGGAGGCTGAGGTGAGTGGATTGCCTGAGCCCGCGGGTTCAAGACCTGCCTGGGCAGCGAGACCTCATCTCTACAATAAATCAAAAAATCAGCCAGGCGTGGTAGCGCATGCCTGTAATTCCGGCTACTTGGAAGGCTGAGGCAGAAGGATCACCAGAGCCCAGCAAGTTGAGGCTGTGGTGGCCGGGAGCGGCCACTGCACTCCAGTCTGGATGACAGAGTGAGACTACAACTCAAAAAAAAAAGAGAAAAGAAAAGAAGGAAAAACATGAAGAAAGAAAATTGGTCTTCTCCTTAGAGTTCAGGGGTCAGAAAGAAAAGACCTTAGGTCTTAATGGTGCCTCTCAGAATATATTTATTGTGGCTACTCAGGCCCAATACTATGCAAGATGCTAACAGAGATGAAATCATCTTCTGATCTCCTGGTACACTTTGTGTCTGCCTCACCAGCATCACTGAATACTGTGGTACAGTGATTTATGAGAAAAACCTACCGTTATGTATAACTCTACACTTCACAACAGACTGTCAGGGGTTATGTCATTTGATCTATTGTGTGAGGATGCTTTATCCACTCCACATTATCTCTTTTGTACCATATCTGATTCAACTAGTACCTTTCCATGTTGACCCTCACTGTCCCAAGTCCTAACTGAACAAAAGACATTGCAAATAATAGGTACTCCAAAGGCTGAAACAGGTATTTTATTTTCAGTTTGCTTATGCTAAAAAGTAGCAATTATATAAATGTTCAGGGAATTTTATAAAAGTTCCTCCAAATGCAGTGATAGCTTTTGATATAAGGCCATTCTCCACCTGACTACAAGTCTCACTATACACAGTCTCCCAGCAATTATTTTCAACTTCTTTGGGTATAAGTGATGCCTCAAGTCCCACCCGAGCCAGCCCCACTATTTGAGCAATGGATGGTAAATTTGTATCCTATCCAGTTTCTGCCATAGAGTTGGCTTGGCCCCATCCTACTTTTCTTCTCCTTCTGAAATGTCTGTGTCTGCCCAGATTCCTCTGAGCCCTGAGGCATGATGAGGCCATGATGAATATAAGGCTTTTCATGAACAGTCTGTGTTTTGCTCCTTGTGCTGTGGTCCTTATGTAATGCATGTATAATCCCTAGTGTCAAGAAGTTTGGACTTTCCATCTAACTAGCTATTTCAAACCTAAGCATTGAGTTGAAAATTAATCATGCTATGGACTAATTTGTGTCTCTCCGAAGGTCTTATGTTGAAACCCTAACCCCCAGCATCTCAGAATATGACTGTATTTGGAGATAGAGTCTTTTAAAAGATAATTAAGGTAAAATGAGGTCTTTAGGGTAGGCCCTAATCCAATCTGGCTGGTGTCCTTATTTAAAAAAGGAGATACAGGTACCAGAGCTGCCTATGCACAGAGAAAGTCATGTGAGTGCACAATGTGAAGGCAGCCATCTGCAAGCCATAGAAAGTCCTCAGGAGAAACCAGACCTGCTGATATCTTAATCTTAGACTTCTAGCCTCCAAACTGTGAAGAACATAAATTTCTGTGGTATACCCAGTCTGTGGTATATGTCATGGCAGCCCTAACAAACCAACACAAATAGCGTTCAGCAGAGAAGCCCAGACGTAATTTTCAATAATCCAAGTAGATTCAATTTTGAAACCCTCGGATATGTATTTTTTTTTCTCTAGTGTCTCTCAGGGACTTCCATAAAAAAGCAAAAAGGTGGAAATCATAAATTAGAGGTCATAAAGTACAAAGCAGGAACTAAGGAAGTACACGGACAAAGAGAATAAAAGGAACTGGCATGAGCAGGAGAGATTCTGGAGGTTACACAGGAGCTGGATCCTGATTGATGGATGAAATTTGCAGAAGGTAGGGAAAAATTTTTATTGAATCAGAGAAAATAGCATGAATCTTTATTTTTTAGCACTTAGTAAATAAATAGTAGGCATTAAGTGCTGCATACCTGAAGTAATAGAAGAAAGAGTGAATGACTGTGAGTCTGGGAATTTCTCAAAATACAAGGAGGATTCAATAAAACCCAGAATTATGTTTTGGAGGGTGGGCCCCTTGTAGTGCACTCAGAATTTGTTCCTCTGAATCAAACGGCTAACCAAAGTTTTTATCTGGAAGTTTTAAGAAGGTTGCATCACAATTTCCAGGAGAAAAAGATTCTGAGTGTGGCAAACAGGTGACTGGTTCTTCCACCATGGCAACACAACTGCCCTTACTGCATTGAGTGCTCACCAGTTTTTAACCAAAAACATCATCACCACCCCCCATGCCCCATACTTCCTATTCACCCAATCTCACCTGAGCTACTTTTTTTGTCTCTCCAGATGAAAAAAGTCCTCAAAGGAAAACATTTTGCCAATGTGGAAGAGCTGAAACAAAAAATAGCAGAAGCACTAAAAAGCATCAAAATTGACTAGTTCAAAAACTATTTTGAGCAGTGGTAAAAGCATCTCAAAAGGTGTATTGCATCAAACAGAGAGTACTTTGAAGGTGACTGAAGTTTAAACATGTAAAAGTAAATACAAAATTTTTTATTTTTATTTTATTTCATTTTAGATTCAGGAGGTACATACGCATGTTGGCTACATGGACATATTGTATAGAGGTGGGGATTGGGTCTCAGGTGGCCCATTCCCCAGACAATGAACATTGTGCCCTGTAGGTAGTTTCTGAACCCTGGCCCCTTCCTCCCTTATTTGTGTCCCCAGTGTCTATTATCTCTATCTTTGTGACCATTTAGCTCCCACATAGGAGTGAGAAAATGCAATGTTTGGTTTCCAGTTCCTGAGTCAGTTTACTTAAGATGATGAGCTTCAGCTCCATTCATATTGCTGTAAAGGACACGATTTCATTCTTTTTTGTGGCTGCATAGTATTCCATGGTAATACACAATTTTTAAATAAATAAATTCCAGTTTTTGGGGGTCCCCCTTCTATGTATTGAGAACCTGCTATGTGCCCAGCATCCACATGAGAGCAGAGGAGAAAGGCACATAAACAATAATCAGGTTATATGATAAATGCCAAAACAGAGGACTGGAAAAACAAATAGAAGAAAGCTGGTGACTCGGGTGAAGCAAAGGATGCAGCACCTACAAGGTGACACCTAAACAGACCCATGATGAATGGTCGAGGATCAGGACTTTATACAACAGGGATCTTTGGGCAAAGGCCTCTTAGGGAAAGGGAGCGTGGCAGGGTCCAGATTCCAAAATCCACATGTGTGCATAGAAGCGAGTAATGCCAGGTGATGAAATTCTTATGAAATATTTTTTCTCTAGCCTCCTATTTTTCACTTGTTTATGCTTATTTAACCAATATTTATTTAATTAACAATAGAGTTTCCCAAAGGTTGTTAAGCCAGAAAAATTTCTTAAATTCTTTTACAAAGAGACACACAAATTAATATCTCATTGTCCTGCCTAAAAAGGGATTTTCAGTTTCATCTGTGCATTTTTTAAAAATTTATCAATTACTGGGCAACCTACTTGGAAATGCCACTAATATACTTCGAATTCTTAACTTAATCAGTGATCTGAGATTTTTCTACTTCTTACATGTGAACCAGTCCTGCCTTTCACTTAATTCCTGCTGATTTTCTGACAGAGTTGTGCTCAGGAAACTTGAGAATTAATGAGGGTCCTTAAGGACATTTGTGAGAGTTTTTCTTCTTCTTTTTTTTTTTGGCTAAACTATTCTCTTAGCTGATGGAAGAAAAAGCAAGACATATGTGCTGATCCTCTGGGAAATTCGGCTGGGCTTTTAACTCTGCTCAGGAAGCCTTTTTTGGAGCCAGGTGTGTTCAATTTGTTGCAGGCCCAAACGTGAGCATCTGAGGGAGGGAGGGTGTCTGCAGAGAGAGTGTTTTGACAGACTGTTTACTGTCACCTGAGCTATACCTGCAGGCTGTTTGGAAGCAGCTGGTAGAGAGGACTAGCCTACTTCCATCGTCTCCATTCACGTGAATAATTAGCAAGGCTGGTCCCAGACCAAGCAGCAAAAGCAATGCATTTTATGGTCCCTGCAGCTTCCCAAGCATCTCATGCACCTCCTCCTGTCCTCTCTGACCGTAGACATAAAGGAATCGGTACACAAAGGCATAGGAGAGGTTGTATGGAGCAATGCCAGGCACAGCCGTACACAGAGTTTAGGGTGCTCAAAACAAACCTTGGTATTTCAGCCTAACTTTGAGCTGGTTTTTTTTTCCATATTAGAAAATGTGTCCTTATTTTGAACAGAAATATATTTACTCCTTCAATGCTTATGAGCATTTATCACGTTCCAGTCATAATTTTGGTTTTAGAGAATACACAGTTTCTCACAAAGTATTTGACTCAAGAGGAAAAGAGTTTCTTATGTTCTCTCTGGACACGGTGCTCAGTGCCCCTTCAGGGTCTTGCCTATTGAGTGTATCCTTTGTCATTTTCATTTGTGTTCCCTTAGGAATCCATTCAGTCATGATCCTAAAGTGGTTTTATTTGCTCTCCCTACTCTCTCCTCTTTACTTGTCTGCTTTTCACACACGAGTGATCCATCGCTAGGGCACCCTGCAGTACAGCAATCTCACAGTTGGCTCCTCCTAAGGAACAGGTTGTGTTCATCTTTAGGTGTGTTTTGGTGTCCTTATCCTTGAATGCCTTCCCTGCTTTTATTCACCTCGTGAGCTCCTTTCTCCTTTCTCTGTTGTCTGATGTTCTTGGTATACTTCACTCTACACACAGGACTATGACATGCTCACCTTCGCTATTAACAACTAGCTCAGCGACTAGCATATGAGGGCTCACTCAATGTTCATTGTTTTAATGTATGGTCTTCGCTCATGTCAAGGGAAGGCTCTAATGAGACTCTTGTGAGAGCTACTATTGAGTAAATGCCTGTGTGATGCCATGGCTCATGCCTGAACTTCACTATGGTTTCCAGAAGCAGTCTTCCAACTTTGTATGCTCCTCTATCTGGTACTAGTTCTCCTCCAGTTAGCCAGCCCTCTTAACACTTCAGGACTTTCTGCTCTTCCCTCTCTCCTTCCCTTGAGGTTTAGGGAACTAGAACTGACTTTTCCCATACCACACTAGGGTCACAGAACTCTGTGATTCTGCTCAGAATTACACCTACCCTCGGTTTTTGCTACATGGGATACAAGACTTTCTATCCAATTTCTTTGGGAGAGTCTAGGAAGACAATTGCTGGTAGGGTCCACTCTGGAACATTCTGAAAACATTTTGGGAATTTTCATGGCATGAATCCCCTTTTATTCTCTCACAAAGAACTGAGTTCTTATCTGCCCTCCAGTCTTCCTTTACCACCTGTTGGTCTCTTATTTAGGGGTCACAGGATACAGCTATGCTCTACGCCCACCATCTTTTCTTCTTGGTTCTCCTGTGATAAGCAGAAGTCTACTCACAAACTCAAAAGCCTAGCCTCTGATTTATTATTCCAAATAATCTCAATCACTTCAAGCTTACTATATGTGGAACACTTGTCCTGGTATCTTCTATAATGAGTAGGATTAAAAAATAGAAAAAAAAAATTTAACATGAAGACAGTATTCACTATACAATAGTAAATGTTCAACAATGCCTAGTTTTCCTTTAAAGGGATTAAGTGTTGTTAATTTCTCTCTTTGAAGTAATCAAAACTTAGCATAGCAAGCACTTAACCAGAGATTACAAAATGGTAACCCACAGACCAAAGTTGAACTAAACATGTTTTTTATCAGCACAGGGTTATAAAATTTTTACATTTGAGTACCTATAGGTAACTCCCATGTTCCTTAGTTCACAAAGACCTCTATATTATTCCCGATTGTCACTTAAAACATCATCTGCATGGTTCTGGAGGGCATTATAGCTCTAGTCTTATACTTGCTTTTGAGGACCAAAGAGTTGTAATGATTTGCTTAAGGTTATGTAACTAGTTAGTTGTGATACTGGTACTAGAATGCAGACTGTCTAGCTTCTAGTCCAAGGTTTATCAACTATAACCAAGATGTCCTTCAAAATACTTCATATTGCAGGATAAATTGAATTTGAATTTTCTTAGTCTGCAGAAGAAGGAAGAGAGTCACATTAAAAACAAACTCCAAATTTCACTCTTATCCAAGCTTGCATGCCCAGAGCATCCATTCCATGGTAAAAGCTGACCTAGTTAGGTCTCAAAGTCCTCAGTAGAGGGAAACTCATGTGCTCAAATATATGGAGTCTGGAGCATTCTTCCTCACTCAACCTGCATACTCCTGTATCACTGATCTAATCTGGCCACAAGGCCCCTTGAGAGGGACTCAAAATTACATCATGTGCTCAAACATATGGAGTCTGGAGCATTCTTCCTCACTCAACCTGCATACTCCTGTATCACTGATCTAATCTGGCCACAAGGCCCCTTGAGAGGGACTCAAAATTACAACTGCACTATGCTGTATTTATGCCAACAATTTTATACACCAGTGTGTCTGCACAGAGCTGTGCCTCCCTGGATCCTTAATGGATCTGAAGCCACTTTCCACCATGAAATTTGTGAGGGCAAATGGCTACACGTAGACCTCTAGACCCTAACTTTCCCCACTCTAACGCATTAGTCTCCTCCAGTTTTAGCCAGGACCTCTCGCTACTGTAATAAGAAAAGGGCCATGTATAGAGAAAAAAGGATTTTCTTCTCTGAGCTTCCTAAGTCCCCTCGCTAGAAGGGAGCTGATCCTACCTCCTTCCAGGGCTGTATAAAGGATGATATGTGGGACTATGTGTGAAAGTGCTCAGCGAGCTGCAGCATGCTCTACAAATGTTATTTGTATAGTCTGCAGGTTTATACATCCGTCTGTTCTCAGTTCCCACTATTTACCAGCATCTCATGTTTATTTATTTTTTTACTGTGTATCTATTTTTTCTTTTAAAAAAACAAACATTTTAAGGTTGAAAACCTAACAAATTAATTCAAATTTACATAGATCTTAGGTTATTAGATGCTTGGTAAGTGTCATAAGTCTTTTTCACGAATACTAAGTTTCTATTTAATTCGACTAACCACTGTTGAACACTTACTACTAAACCTGTACTAGGCACTTTTCCCAGAAATCATTTAACCAGCTGAGCATGGTAACTCATACCTGTAATCCCAACACTTTGGAAGGTTGAGGAGGAAGGAACACTTGAGCCCAGGAATTTAAGACCAGTCTAGGCATCATAGTGTGACCCCATCTCTACAAATAATCAAAATCATAAAGAAGAAATAATTTAACTAGATCTAGACCACATTGTCTTTCGCTATGTTGACCTGACATTGACATGAACAACTAATGCTGAATATACTCCGTTGTTGATGTTTGAAAATCACATTCTTTTTATGAAAATACTGAGAGTCACAAGATGTAGGTTGGAGCTTTCACTTACCACCAAATCACTGTGTAAATTCTAAACTTTAGATTTTTCAATTGGAAAATAAAAATGACTCTGTTACACTATAAGACTGTGGCCAGGAATAAATGTGATCTCATATGGAAAACACCTAATATATTTTAAAATCCCTTTTTACATTTTAAGAGAGTTGATCCTATATACAAGTGATCCTTTTAAGCTGTATTATTGTTTCCTATTTTGCATAAAAATCATTGTTAGATCTAATAGTCTGTGAGGTAATTTGCTGAGACGCAGCTCTTCTGCATTGTTTTAAGTCTAAGTCCTCTAAGAAGCAGACCCAAAACCAGAATCAACATAACAAGGATTTTATAAGGAGAGAAAGCTGTGTGAGAGACAAGAGTTAACAAGGGAAGACTGAGAGAACCAACAGATCGCAAAGCAAGTCTGTGACTCCAAGTGAAAAAGAAAAGAAGTCTGGATGAAAATATTCTTGACTATTGTGAAGTCTGGCAAAACCAAAGTCCTCAAGTCAAAGTCAGTTCAGAGGAGTATCAATATTTCAGGAACTAATCTACCTCAGTGTTCCTGCCACAACTAAACGTTGGCCTGCGACAGCCCATGGGAGCTAACTCAGCAATAGATTCTAAAGAGCAGCAGCTGGGGTGTTGGTCAATTACTCCCTGTAGTTGTAGGTCTACAAGGCACATTCACAACTGCCTCATATTTTGCCTCCTAAGGTTTGTGGAGGGAAAACCCATGCTTTGCTTTGTTGTCTCTTTAGCCCTATTTATTGTTATCGACCTGTTTTAACACTCATATCTCATTTACTTTTTCTTTCAAGCAAAGTTTCAATAACCTAAAGATCCATAAAACAGATAATCTGTCATAACACAATGGTCAATTCTGACTTTGTGGCAAGGGATTTGATTCAGTATTTGGTGATGTAATCCAGAGTGCTGACATCTAGTGGTAGTACGGCCCCTACTCCTTATCTTTTTTTTTTTTTCCCCATTGCTTCTCTCTTTTTTTTTAAAATTTTTATTATAAAGATGTGGGGTACAATTCAGGGTTAGGTATATAAACATTCATCATGCAGGTACCTTTGTTGATGAGGTGCACCTTTCCATGCCTTAGAAGTTTCTCTCAACTGCCAATCCACCCTCCCCCGCCCCCAACAGTTTCCCATTACTGCCAATGGCTTTCTTATAGCATTATAATTGTTCAAATTCCTCTTATGAGTGAGAACATATGGAACTTTATTCTTTGTTTCTGTGATAAATCACTGAGTATGATCTAATCCACATGCATCCAGGTTGCTGCAAAGTCCATATATTTGTCCTTCTTTATGGCTACATAATATTCCATTGTGTATATGTACCACATTTTTTATTCAGTCCAGCTTCAATGGGAAACATGGTTGGTTCCATGTTTTTGCTATTATGAATAGAGCTGCAATAAACATACATGTGCAGGTATCTTTTTTGTAGAATAATTTGAGTTCCTCCGGGTATATTCCCAATAGGGGAATTGCTGAGTCATATGGAAGGTCAATTTCTAGTTTGTTCAGAAATCGCCACACTCGTTTCCGAAGAGGTTGTACCAGTTTGCATTCCCACCAGCAGTGCAGAAGCATAACTTTTTCTCCACATCCTTGCCAGCATCTGTTGTTGTTAGTTTTATTAACGATGGCCATTCTTACAAAGGTTGGGTGGTATCTCAATGTGGTTTTGATTTGCATTTCTCTGATGATGAGTGAGCTGAGCACTTTTTCATGTGTCTGTTGACTGCCCATATATCTTCTTTTGAGAAGTGTCTATTCATGTTTTTTGCCCACTTTTTAAAGGGGCTGAGTGTTTTTTTCCCTTTGATGTGTTTGAGTTCCTTGTAGATCCTAGATGATAGGTCTGTGTCAGATATACAGTTGGCAAATATTTTTCCCATTCAGTGGGCTGTCTCCCTGCTCTCTTGATCGTTTCTTTTGCTTTGCAGAAGCTCGTTAATTTGATGAGGTCCCACTTGTCTATCTCATTTCTTAAGGTATTGGCCTTTAGGATTCTGAATAGGAATCGGTTCCCAGTTCCAATTTCCATCAGGGTGTCTCCTGTGTTTTCTAAGATTTTAGAGTTTGAGGTTTTACATTTAGGTCTTTGATCCATTTAGAGTTAATTTTTGCGTATGGTGATAGGTAGGGGTCATGTTTCAATCTTCTGCATGTGATCAGCCAGTTTTCCCAGCACCATTTACTGAATAGGTTCTCCTCTCCCCAGTGGTTGTTGTTGGATGCTTTGTCAAAGATCGGTTGGTTGAGAAATTGAGGCTTTGCTTCCAGAATCTCTATCCTGTTCCATGGGTCTATGTGCCTGTTTTTGTACCAATACCAGGCTGTTTTGATTACTGTAGCCTTATAGTAAAGTTTAAAGTCTGGAAGTGTGATACCTCCTGCTTTGTTTCTCTTGCTAAGGATTGTTTTGGCTATTGGTGGTCATTTATGTTTCCATATGAATTTCTGTATTGTCATTTCCAGGTCAAAAAGAATGGTGTTGGTAACTTAATGGGTATTGCGTTGAATCTGTAGATTGCCTTTGGCAGGATGGACATCTTAACAATGTTGATTCTTCCTATCCATGAGCAGGGAATATTTTTCCATTTGTTTGTGTCTTCTTGGATTTCTTTGAACAGTGTTTTGTAATTCTCATTGTAAAGGTCTTTCACATCTGGTTAGGAAGATGCCAAGGTATTTCATTTTTTTGTGTGGCTATTGTGAATAGGATTGTGCTTTTATTTGGGTCTCTGCCTGCTTGTTGCTGGTATATAGGAATGCAACTGTCTTTTGCACATTTATTTTGTACCCCCAAGACTTTGCCAAAGTCCTTTATCAGTGCAAGCAGGTTTTTGACAGATTCTCTTGGATTTTCAAGGTATAGGATTATATCATCAGCAAAGAGGGATAACTTGACTTCCTCTTTTACTATTTGGATACCCCTGATTTTCTTCTTTTGTCTAATTGCCTGGGCTAGGACTTCCAATATTAAACAAGAGGGGTGAGAGTGGGCAGCCTTGTCTTATTCCAGTTTTCAGGGAAAATATTTCTAGTTTCTGTCCATTTAACAATATGTTAACTGTGGGTTTGTCGTAGATGGCAGTTACTATTTTGAGGCATGTTCCTTCTATACCTAGGTGTTTGAGGGTTTTTATCAAGAAGAGATGCTGAATTTTATCAAAAGCTTTTTCTGCATCTAATGAGATAATCATGTGGTTCTTGTTTTTACATCTGTTGATGTATTTAATTACATTTATGGTCTTGCAAGTATTGAACCAGCCCTGCATCCTGGGGCTGAAGCCTACTGGTCATGGTGAATGATTTTTGAAATGTGTTTTTGAATCCAATATGCTAGAATCTTGTTGAGGATTTTTGCATCTATGTTCATAAGGGATATTGGCCTGTAGCTCTCGTTCTTTGTTGGATCATTACCCGGTTTGGGTATCAGTCAGTGTGATGTTAACTTTGTAAAATGATTTGAGGGGAATTCCATTTTTCTCAATTGCCAGTGTGATGTTAGCTTTGTAAAATGATTTGGGGGGAATTCCATCTTTCTCAATTGCCTGGAATACTTTCAAAAGGATTGGTATCAGCTTCTCCTTGTACATTTTGTAGAATTCTGCTGGAAAGACATCCGGTCCAGGGCTTTTTTTTGTAGGTCGTTTTCATATGACAGAGTCAATTCCCTGGGTTATTATTGGTCTATTTAGTGTCTCACTGTCTCTTGTTTCAACCTGGGGAGGTTGTGTGATGTCAGAAAGTCCTCCATTTCATCGAGGTTATCAAGTTTTTTTCCATATAGGTATACATGGTAATCCCTGATAATCTTTTGTATTTCTTCAGGGTCAGTTGTGATTTGATCTTTTGCATTTCTGATTGTATTTATTTGTGTTTCTACTCTCTTTTTCTTGGTAATTCTGACTAGGGGCCCATCAATCTTGTTAATTCTTTCAAAGACCCAGCTTTTTGTTTTGTTGATGTTTTCTATGATATTTTTGTCTTCTATATCCTATATTTGGGCTCTTTTTTTGTGATTTGGATTCTTCTGCTAAAGTTGGGGTTTTGGTGATCTTCTCTTTCCAGCTCCCTTAGGTGATTTGTAGGCTCTCCACTTGTGACCTTTATATTTCCTTGATGTGTGCTCATGGATATATAAATTCCCCTCTTAGAACTGATTTCATGGCATCCCAGAGGTTTTGGTGGATGTTTCTTCATTTTCATTTGTTTCCAGGAATCTTTCAATTTCTTCTTTGATTTCAGTGTTGACCCAGTCATTGTTTAGCATCATGCTAGTTAGTGTCCATGTCTTTGTGGGCTTTGGGGAAATGTTGTTGGTGTTGATATTTATTTTTTTTCCACTGTGGTTTGAAAAGGTGCATGGCAAGATTTCAATCTTATGAAATCTATTTTTTGTTTGATTTATGGACAATGATGTAGTCGATCTTGGAGTACATTCCATGTGGTAATGAGTAGAATGTATATTCTGTGTTTGTTGGGTGGAGTGTTCTGAGGTATCAATTAAGTCCATTTGTTCAAGAGTTCCATTGAGGTTCTGGGTCTCCTTGCTGATTTTTTGTCTTGATGATCTGTCTAGGGTTGTGAGTGGGGCATTAAAGTCCCCAGCTATGATAGTGTCAGAGTCAATCTCCTTTTTAAGTTTGCCTAGAAGCTGCTTTACAAACATTGGCTCCAATGCTAGGCACATATATGTTTAGGATAGATATTTCTTGTTGATGGATTGAAACTTTTATCATTGTATAGTGACCTTCTTCATCTTTTTAGATTTTTGATATCTTAAAGGGTATTTTGTCTGAGATTAAGATTGCAACTCCAGCTTTCTTTTGTGTTCCATTTGCCTGAAATTTTGTTTCCCATCCTTTTACTCTGAGTCTGTGAGTGTCCTTTCTGGTGAGATGAATCTCTTGGAGACAGTGTATTTTTGCCTCATGATATTTTATCCATTTTACCCTTCTGTGTCTTTTCAGTGGTGCATTTAGTCCATTCACTTTCAGGTTAATTATTGAAATGTGAGTGTTTATCTTTGCCATGATGTTCTTACAGAGTTGTTGTTGTACTTGTTTGTTTGCTGTCTTTCTTTTGATTTTTTGGACTTGTTCATGTGTGTTTTTAATCTTTTTCCTGTACTCTTGTGAAGAACATTGTTGTTCTTTTTCCCTTTTTTCTGTGTTTAATACTTTATTAAACTGTTTATCTTTGAGAACTTTGAATATTGGACTCTAAACTCTCCTAGCCTGAAGTGTTTCTGTAGATAAATCTGCAGCTATTTGATTGGTCTTCCCTGGTAGGTAGTCTGACCCTTTCTTTTGCTGCTTTTAGGATTTTTTCTCTTATAGCTACTTTGGTCAGATGGATTATTATGTGCCTGGGAGTTGGTCTTCTCATTTGTTGTCTTGCTGGGGTTCTCTAAATCTCTTGTGTTTGAATTTTCACATCACTGATGAGGAGAGGGAAGTTTTCTTGAATAATTTCATGGAATGTTTGTTCCAGTGTGGTCTCTGTCTCTCTTTCTGCCTCAGGAGGTCCAATTACTCTTAGGTTCGTTCTCTTGAAGTAATCACTCATCTCTTGAAGGTTTTGTTCTGTCTTTTTAAGCTTTTTTCCTATGTTTTTGACAGTTTGATTTAGTGCTATATTTTGGTCTTCAAGTTCTGAGATTCTGCCATCTGCTTGGCTAATTCTGATTTCCATGCTTATTAGTTTGTTATTTATTTCAATTACAGTATTCTTTACTGATGTTATCTCAGTTATCAACTTCTTCCTATTTTCCTCTTGTCTCTCCTCAATGCTTTTTATTCTCTCTATTAATGTCTTGATGTCTGGGTTTGCAGTATGTGACCAGTCATTCTGGGGGCTCTTCATTGTTTGCATTCTGAAGTTTGTTTTCTCAATATCTGATCTCCCAGGGGTCTGTGTGAAACCTATATTCTTCTTTTGGTTTTTCTTCATTTGTGTAGATTTTCCTCCCCACTTTTTCCTCTTTCTTTTTCTCTGTCTTCTTTAAATCTGTTGTTCATGGGTGGCAGGGTTGCTTTTATTTCTGTTTGCTCAATCTCCTGTTCTTCCTTATGTGAATCCTCTGGTTTTGTTCGATTCTGAAGCTGGACTGTAGGTTGGGGGCTATGCCTTTTGTAGTTTTGAGATTTATTTGAGGGGAGGGCTGTGATTCAAAATTTATCTGCAGATCCCAGTATCCACTGACAGGTGTATGGATATGCTGGACCCCACTTCCCACTGCCTTGTAATCTGTTCATGAAGTGGGAGTATTGGTTTACTCCCTGAAAGTAAAATGATGTTAGCCAAGGGAAAGAAATGGAATGGGGTGGGGTGGGGGAGAGTGTGGAAAGTGGAGACAGAGGAGAGTAAGAGGGAGAAAAGACAAAGGTACTTGCTAATAAATGAAAATAGACCCAAAACCAGATAAGAATAAGAGAAAACAAAAACAAACAATCAAACAGAAAAAACAACAGCAACAACAAGCAAACTAAGACCTACAATCATACAGACTCACAAACTGACCAATCTCCTTATGATATACTATTCCCTTACACAAACATGAGGTCTTAGATCCTGAGTTGGAGGTTGGGCAGAGCTGGGTGAGTGAGGCACTACAGGTTTCTGCCTGGTCACAGGGCTCCAGATGATCTCAGGTTCTACTGCAGCCAGGTCCAGCTGGGGGAGGCAGAGTGTGAGACAGCCGGTGCTGTAGGTCGGCATGTCACATGCGGCTTGGGCCTCTTTTTCTTTGTTTGTTCTTAGGTCCCAAGCTAGGGCTGCGCAGAGCTGAGTAAAGCTTGGGGCAATGCAGGTCTCTGCCTGGTCTTGAGCTCCACCTGTTCTCTGGTCCCACTGTGGTCAGGGGCGAGTCGGGGGAGGTGGAGTGTGAGATTGCCGGGCATTGCTGGTCAGCATAATGCTCAGAGTGGCTGGGGGTGGGGCAGTGCAGCCAACAAGGGAGGGTGGCCAGAGCTGCCACCCTCCACCTGGGTGGTGGAGGCTTGGGACGGGGCTGGGTGCTACAGCCAGGGAGGGTGGCCAGAGCTCTGTGGGTGGTGGTGGCTTGGGGCAGGGTGGGACACTTCAGTCAGGGAGGGGGCCTGGAGCTCTGAGGGGCAGGTGCTGAGGCCTTTGCAGGCAGGCGCTGGCAGCTTGAGGCAAGGCTGGGTGCTTCAGCCAGGGAGAGGGCCCGAAGCTCCAAGGGGATAGAGCTAAGGGCCTCTGCAGGTAGCGGTGGCTTGGGTCCAGGCAGGGTGCTTCAGTCAGGGAGGGAGCCCGGAGCTCCAAAGGGTGGGTGCCAAGGGCCTCTGCCGGCAGCAATAACTTTGGGCCAGGTGGGGCGCTTCAGTCAGGGATGGAGCCTGTAGCTCTGGGGGGTGGTCACTAAGGGCCTCTGCGGGCAGCAGCAGCTTGAAATGGGGCTGGGTGCTTCAGCCAGGGAGGGGGCCTGGAGCCCTGAGGGGTGAGCAGTGAGGGCCTCCAGGGGCGTGGCAGTTTGGTATCGGGTGAGGCGGTGTAGCCAGGGAGGGAGCCGGGAGCTCCACGCAACTGGGGTCTAGGGCCACCTGAGGTGGAACAGCAGCAACGGCAGGGGCCGCAGTCGCTAGGCGGTGCATGGCACTGAGGGCCTCCAGGTCTTGGACCGGTGCAGCTGGCAGGAGGCAGGGTTGGGGGAAGCAAGAGTCTTTATGGGAACTCACTTTCTCGGAGATTTTTACATTCCCACCTGTTCCGCCACATCTTGCCGGAACTCTACTCCTTATCTTTATCCACTGATTTTAGATGTATTCAGAACTTGCCCTGTCCCTGCCCAGTCATATGACTTTGATAAAGTTACTTTAAATTATCTGAACTGTTTTTCTGTCTTGCAAAATGAACATTATAGTACCTTCAAAGAATCCTTCTGCAAATCAAGTGGGCTACAGTATAGAGGATAACCAGGAAGACACTTGGCACAATTCAAGTAAAGTAATAAATTTAATAAATCACTTTTATTCGTAATGTTTTTATCACCATTTTGTGTGATCTTCAGACACATAATAAGCATTAGTTTGTGGGATCTCTCTGTAATATTAATAAAGTTAATATTTGCATCTGTCCCAGCACCGTGGTTGGCTCATGTCAGGCACTCAACAGATACTAGCTTCCTTTCTTTCCTCCTGCCAATTTCTCTGGCAATTTGTACTTCTCTCTAGATGAATTATTTTTCTATTAGCGCATGCTAAGACATTCTCTTTTGTAGCTATTTTCATTTTTTGCTCCTTTTGGGGCATCTGTAGGCAATAGCAAATTTATGAGTACTTTATGAATTTATTCAACATCCAGCAATTGCTGAAAGTCTAGTTGGTGCCAAACAGCAGAAATTCAGATGTGCATATAATCGTTCTCGCCCATAACTATCTGATGGGGTGTGGAGGATGCAGGAAGACACAGTTGTAATTTGCCTATGCCTTGGACATTGGAGACCCAAGGACAGCATAGGCCACTGTGTTGGGGATTGTGTGTCAGGAAAAGCTGCTTCTCTTTTTCTTTTTCACTCTCCCACCTCTCTTTCCCCTTCCTCCTCCCCATTTTATCTTCTACATTCTTCATCACCATCATCACTATCATTCCAGGTAAGAGTTACTGTTGAGCACTGTGCTGATATCTGTATATATATTAACTAAATTAATTAATCCTTGTCACAATATTAAAAGATATGGGTCTTCATTTTACAAACAAAGTATCTGGAGAAGTCAGTTGGTCAAGACTTATGCATCTACTCATTAATAGAACCAGAATTGAAATTCAGATAACCTTACTCAATGACCCACAGTCTTAACCACCAGATAAATGGGAAAGATGCCAAGGCTGAATCTTCAGTAATGAGGGATTCAGCAAGTGGAGAATTTCAAGGAGAACATGATAGGTAGAAGGAATAGCATGTGCACAGACAGGTAAAACAGCATGAAGTGGGTCCGTCTTACTCACTAGGTGTCACAAATGACACATAGGTCAGTGGTTTTTGCATAGTGGGCTTTCTATCATAGCTCTTGACTGAAGAAAGGAATAAGCAAAGCTGTTCATGCTCTCTGACCAACCATCCACCAGTCAACCCCACCTCTTGATTTCTGTTGAGCTCTGTATCAAGTCTTACCTCAGTCAGGAAGTTTTCTCAGACTACACTTGCACAAAGCAACTTCTTCCCCAAATCTATTTAATAATAAATATCAGTAACTCTCAAGTGGCATTTAATTATAAGTCATCTTGTGTATTTGATAATTTTTATGTACTAGTACCATATGTATTCCCCAAGAATAGAGAAGGGGGGAAGCAACAGTTTGGAATCAGATAGATTTGCTTTGAACTATCCTCTGTTGCCTCTGCTCACTGGCTATGTGGCATGGGGACAGTAGCTCACACTCTCTGAACCTTATCTCTAAGCTTAATGACAGTTCAATGATACCACATCCTTGAGACCATGGAGGCTCATGCCCTGCACACAGTCCCTCAGTCTATGTGGGTTTATTCTCTCTTATGCTTCTTTCCTCACATGTTTGCAGGAGGCCCTTGGTGAGCCAGCTCAGGAAGGGTTGCAGTACTATAAGGAAGTGTTACAGTACCTCGAGAGCTGTGTAAACCCATTTGCTCACATAGAAGACCACTGATCATCTAGTCAAGCCAGAGGGAAATGGGAGCGTTGTGCCTCAGGAATTCTTTCCCAGAAATTAAGAAATGAGGAAGATGTCATCCCCAGGGTCAAGCAGCACCTCTATCGAAAAATAGTTATCTGAATGTCAGCGATGGGGAGAGGCTATGTGCAGCTACACTTTGGTTTGAGAAGCAGTTTTGTGAAGTGTAAAGTATTTTTGCCTTACTTATAATTTGAAAAGCTATCTATGCATTTGAAGTGAATTATGCATTCCCCAACATATTAACTCCTTTGTTTATTCAACAAAAATTAAGAACTTATTCCTCTGTGCAAGGAATTCCAAACCCACCTGGGGACACACAATTAAAAGGACAAGAACTCTGAGCATTAGTGGGAAGGCATTGTCTCCAAACCAGGCAGTCTTTCAAAGGCTGGCAACCTTAGGCAGTTTGTGAAACCCCTCTGAGTCTTAGTCTCCTCACCAGTATAATGGAGATAGTAATAGTGCTTGCCTAATATGGATTACTGTAAAGAGTCAAAGAAATAATTCAAATAAAATATGCAGTGCTATTCCTAGTACATACAAAGCATTTAATAACTGCTAGATTGTGTATGCATGTATAATATCCTGATTTTTAAAGCCAATGATCATACATTTATTTAAAATGAAAAGCAAAACCTCTCTAGAATCAACCAAAAATAAAGATCACAGATGGGTAGGGAAATGATGAAGGTCTTTTGATCTGGCCCTTGAATGAATTTGCAATTTGTTTCTAGCTATAATGGTGGTAAGAAGTCTACATTAATATAATTCTTCTAGGAGCCCAAAGACAATTACTTTATCAGGAGGTATAGGTAGCAGGTGGGAAGGAATGAGTAGAAAAAGTTTCACAAAAGAAGTGGCATTTTACCTGGTAGGGAAAAATATTCATGTCAAACAGCAAGAGAAAAGGAGGGACAAAGTTGTACAATTTTCAAGTGTCTGTAATACAAGAAGTTCAATGTTCAAAGAATTGCAAATGTCAGAGAATTCCAAATGACCAAAAGTGACTAAGGTGTCATTTCTAGGGTTAAAGAAGAGGAAGAAAAGTTTAACCAAAGAAATATTGGTTGAGTAAGACTGAGCAAGGCTTTGGATTCCATAAGTATTTTGGTATAGTTTACAGATTCTCTAGCCCTACACCTAATTTTCAGATGGAAAAACTTGGGTTAGAGAGAAGCTTGAGAGGTTGACTGTTCCTGTTTTATATTGCTTGATGAAAAACTACTCTGAACAGAATGACTTACCACAATTTATTATTTTAGTTAAGCCAGCCCTTCTGTTTCACATTGCATCAGATGGGGTGTTGGGTGGGTGGAAGGTGCAAAGTGTCCTCAGTCATGTAGCAAATAGCTTGTGTTGGCCACAGACTGGGAACTTAAATGGAGTGTCTACCACAGCCATAGCTCTCCTCCATGTGTGCCTCACTGCATGACTGCTTGGATTTCCTCATAGCATGGCAACCTCAGAGTAGTCAGACTTTTACTTGATGACTATCTTTCCACAAAGTGCCAAAGTGGAAGCTGTCAAGTCTTAAGATTCAATTCAGCAACTGGGAGAATGTCGGTTTCCCCACTTTCTGTTGGTCAATACAGCTCATGGTGAAAAATATAGCTTATGATTAAAGCACCCAGGTTCAAGGGGACTATACAAGAGTATGCATACTGAAAGGAGTGGTTTGTTTGGGGGCCATGAAGGTAACACTCTACCACACCGAATCACTTCCTAAAACTCAGACAGGTAAGCAAGTGGTACTTCTGGAATTAGAACCCAAATCTATCTCTTTTATTTCAAGAATGTCATGAGGCCTCCAGAAATGGAGTACAACCAACCCATTACCAGAGGACTTGAGTAAAAGTTATTAACCAGTAGCTTCCAAATAGTTTTACTCTTTATCCTAAGAGTCTGATATAGCCACAGTTGTCTGTACAGAGAGCAACTTTCTGACCTTCATGGTTGGATGAAGAAATAAAAAGCTCCCAGACAACTAAGGAAATTGCCAGTAACATAGAATCCACTTTTGATGCCAACTGGCAAAAAATCATTAAAAACAGTTACTATCTTCTGGCCAAAGTTTGAGAGCTGTTCTTTTCATGACTAATGAACATGGCACTATTGATTTCTAAGACTATGCAGGACTGATCAGTATCATAGCTATAAATTATATTTATGAAGACATTCAAATAGCACACAATGATTACTTTTTCTCTTGAAAGCCAGGAGTAGCTGCAGAGGCATCAGTTTTACACAAGGTGAAAGAACTACTTCTTCCACAGTTATCTGACCAAGACAGGAAGATGGCTATTCATCAGCAGAAGGCACAATCTCATTTTGTTGACTTGGTGGTATCTGCTGTGTCTCCTTTCTTGCTTGCTTTGTCTCTTGAGAGAAGACAGTGTGTGAAATCATTCTTCCTTTAGCCTTCATCATTTTAGTAGTTTCCTTTATTTTGTTTTAATTTGATGGTTTAGCAAACAAGAAGGGATCCTTGGGAAGACGTATTTGAGAACAGGAAACTAAGTATTAGCTAAACAAGTCACAAATATTCGAAGTGTTGTACTGACAAAATGTCTATGATAGAATAGGCAAACCATTCTTAGAAAGTAGGTCAAATGTCTATTTTCCTGGTGGGACACTGAGACTCTCACTTGTGAAGCAATTTGCCTAAGGTCATACAGAGAGCATTTGATCTGGCACTGCTTGGCACCTGATTGCCCTTCCCAGGCCAGGTTCCCTCCTCATAGCTTACTTCCTTCCTCACCCAGTAACTTTTCATCTTAAGAGGTTGAAAGCTAAGAAGGATTGTGCTATGATCTGAATATTGTGTCTTCTCTGAAATTTATTCATTGAATCCTAATTCCAAGGTAATGGTATTAAGAGGTGGTATCTTTGGAGAGATAATTAGGTCATGAAGGTTCTGCTCACATGAATAAGCCTCTTATAAGAGACCACAGAGAGCTAGCTGGGCCTTTCTACCATGTGAAGGTGCAGCTAGAAGGTGCCATTTATGAGGAAAGGGCCCTCATCAGACACCCACATCTGCCAGCATCTTGATTTTGGTTTTCTAGCCTCCTGAAGCATAAGAAATGCATGTCTGTTGCTTAAAAGCTACCAATTTGTGACATTTTATTATGACAGCCCAAACAGATTGAGACGGGTTGCGTGTGAGGAAAAACTGGGGCCTGGATGTCAGAATCCAGGATTTCAGTCTGAAGTCTGACATTGAATCATTGTATGGGTTAACTTCTCTGGGTCCACTTATAAAATTGTGTTTAAATTAAATAATTGCTAAGGTCTTGTTCAGCTTAAAAATTCCGATTGCCTTTTCCCGACTAACTCTGTGGAGGCATGATTCTGTGAAGGCTGTGTTGGAACATTACACTTTAAAGAGAGTGAAAAAAAAATCACTTCAAACCTACAGTTCAGAAGAGACTCTTTTCCCCCACAGAAATGGTTTTGCTGCGGTTGCAGAGGTCAGCAGCTGTGGGAGGCTAATTTAGAGCGTCCCTGGCTCATTGGCAATCATGAGGCTTGATATGCATTTGAAAAAACTAAACACTCCTAATTACCTTGAGAAAGGGATAACTCATTATAACTGCTCACTAAGGAACTTCAGTGACATTTATTCCGCATTTGTGTACAAATAGATTACATTATTTAACTAAATCAGTTTGGGCAGCTGGAAGCTACCCGTAGACTCATTTATCCCTGAGGAAGATTGAACAGTGATTAAAAGAGAATACCTCTTTAATTCCAGATGTCATATACATTCCACAAGGAGAAGATTTTGTAAAACTCTGTGATTATGGTATTACATAAACCAAGCATCTTTAATGTCGTAACTGAATTTGGAGATGGGGAGAGGGACTACAAAAGCCAGAAGAGCCCATTCTTGTGACCATCTGGGACAAATTCGTTCTGGGGATTTTTGCACCTTCATTAGGCGACATGTTCCTTCACACCCCTCCCTGACATGCCTAAGTTTATGATAGCTGAGAACCAGAACCTTCTGTTTGATGGCTTGGTTCCTTAATTTGGCCATCTGGAATTCCAGGTAGCACATGGTTTCAAAGTGTGAGCTTTCAAATGGGAACATGGCCACTGGGACAACCTACCATTTGGGACATTTCTTGATTCTTCAAGCCTTAGAGGCTTTGGGTTTCATTTCCTCTTTTTTCCCCTCTTTTTTGAGTGGAATGGATTACATTTGAAACACCCTCGTCCCTGCAGTGTAGAGAACCCATTTCTGACAGAAGTGAGTGAATGTATTAGGCTTGATGGGGCTCTTGTGAGAGCAACTCGAAAATGAAGGTGGAGAAACTAAAACTTGTTAAATACCTATTATGAGTCAGACACAGTGTGAAACATGTTCCATAATGTCAGTTAATTCTCATGACTGTCTGCAGGGCCGACTCTGTGGGCCTTAGGCCTGTACAGTCATACAGTCACGGTGTCCAGGTTTAGGAGGACCCTGCATTTGGTTTAATGTGCTGTTGTCACATCTTGAAACTCTTAATAATTAATTTTTCTCTTTTTTAATTTTTAATTCTAAAGACGTGGGGCACATCTTTAAATTCAGGATTAGGTATGCAAGTGGTCATCGTACAGGTAAAGTTTGGGCCTCCTTTTGATCCCTACTTCACCTGGTTTGAAATCAGTATGCTTATTGATGTTATGTGCCCCACCTCCCTCCTCTGGCAGTTTCTGGCTATGGTCAATCCCTTACCAAGGAAACAGCAGCAGGGGGAGAATTAATTTTTCAGCAAGGGCCCTTGCCTTTTCACATTGTACTGGGCCCTGTAAATTAGGTAGCCCATCCCGACCAACTATCTAGGTATGATTATTTATTTGTGCATGCCTGTGTTTAACAGATTAAAAAAAGGCAGCACATCTGCTGAGTCTCAAATTTGGGTCTACCAGACACCAAATCATATGGTCTTTTCTCTTTACTTGTCTAAAAAGTAAAACTTGCTAATGTATGACATTGTCTCAAAAGACTCACCGAATATCTACCCAAAAACATACAGCTTACTCCCTCATCATGTTAAACCACTCTACCCAAGAGGTAAGGTGGAAAAAATAAAATGATAATCAATATAATAATGACATCAATAATAAAAAATATTTCTACAGACTTCTTCTGTAATTTCTTTCTGCACATCTATAAATTTGGACATGTATAAGTTATGTGACTATACATGAGAAACTAACTAGTTATAGCTAAGCCTCAGCAAACCATAAATCAAAGAAAGTAATTTTTATTATTTCAAATTACAAAGTCGTTTCTGTCATACATTTAAGTGAGCTAAAGTAACTTGTGTCACATCATCTATTTCTCAAAAAGAAAAAACACTTTAGATGGTAAATAAGTCATGCTTGAATGTTGACTATTAGACTTGAGGCCAATTTCAAATAGTTGGATTTCTTTTCCTCTCAGAAAAAATGTGCTATTCATTTTGGATTCACATACTTTGGGCTGTGTTCAACCCTTTAGTGTTGAAACATAAATTTTAAAAACTACATAAATAAGTGTACATATATGAAACAAAAATAATAACACACATTAAGAAAACACATATTGAGCACTTATTGTGTACCAGGCACTAACTTTATGCAGAGAATACAGAGATTAATACAAGAATTCTTCAAATACTTATTATGTGTCAGTATAGGCCAGGCACTGCAGAGCCACTGAGGAAACATTGAGGATACAAGCTCACCTTTATCGCATAAACCAAACACACCATGTTGTGTAATGAAAAGGGAATAAAATGTGAAATTTCCCCTGCCCTCTATTCTTTTACAATTCAATAGTAAAGATAGACTTTTGAAAATAATATCCATTAAAAAATATGAAATATGATATATTGAAAATAAATTCAAGGCATTTTGGAATCATATTTATTGATAGACTTAGTCTGAGCAATGGAGATGCTTTCCTGGAGAAATCACAGCCAATAGTTGGGGGGAAAACTAACAGTAGGATTAAAATAACAAAGTAAGTAATAAATTAGGGAACTAACAAGATGTGGGAATTTAGAGAAAGGAGCATTTGATTCTAAGTGGTTGGTGGGAATCAGGGAAACTGTCCTGGCTCCTCAAGGGCCTGTCTTAGAGATTAACAGATGAAAACCCTCTACTCTGCCACTGTATTGAACCTTTGTTTTCTTTTTGGCAAACTGGGGATTGGAGGGGAAGGATGGTCTGCATGATCTGTGGGTTTCCTGTTAGCTCTGAGAGTTCTGTGACTTAGTGATTTCGAGAGGTAGTCTAGGTTTCAAGAGGCAATTGAATAAAACTGAAAGAAGATGGAAGCAATGCTCAGCTATGGGAAGAAAGTCACTAAAAGCTTGGGCTAGAGAAATGCATGACACGTTTTTAACAGCAGTGGTAGTGGCAGCCACAGTAACAATAATAATAAAAACAGCTTTTGCCAAAGGCAACCGCAGTCTGCATTCAGTGTTTCACATGTATTGTTTCTAATTCTCACTGCATGTCTTAATTTGCTAATAGCATTGTGGCTAATGTATAGCCACTCAATGTCTTTTACTATGTGACTTTTTCCAGACTGCTTCCCAGGCTTTGGTCATCCTCACCAAAGCATCTGTTGTAGCACTGGAACCTTTTAGAAATTGATACATAATAATTGTATTATATAGTATTTGTGAGGTATATGTGATATTTTTGTACATGAATACAATGTACAATGATCAACTCAGGGTATTTAGAATATTTATCACCTCAAACATTTATCATTTCTTTGTGTTGGGAACATTTCCATCTACTTTTCTAGCTATTTTAAAAAATGCAATATGTTGTTGGTAATTATAGTCATCCTACTGTGACTATGGAACACCAGAATTTATTTCCTCTAATTGTATATTTGTACACATTAACCAACCTCTCTTCATCCCCCACCTTTCCAGCCTCTGAAACCATCATTCTACTCTCTATTTCCATGGTATCTTTGTGGTGTTTTTTTTTTAGCTCCTGCATATGAGTGAGAATGTGATATTTATTTCTCTGTTGTTTGTTGAAAATGACTATTTCATTCTTTTTTAAAAAGCTGAATTGTATTCGTGTGTGTGTGTGTGTGTGTGTGTGTATGTGTGTGTGTGTGTGTGTGTGTGTGTGTGTGTGTGTGTGTGTGTGTACCACATTTTCTTTGTCAAGTCATCAGTGTCATTGATGGACATTTAGATTGATTCCATATTTGACCATTGGGAACAGTGCTGCAATAAACATGGGGATGCAGATATCCCTTTGGTGGACTGATTTCCTTTCCTTTGGTTAAATATAATTAAGTTAGAATTTCTGGATTGTATGGTAGTTCTTTGCTTAGTTTTATGAGTAACTTCAATACTGTTTTCCATAATGGCTGCACTAATTTACAGGCAATGGATCTAAATAGACACTTCTCAAAAGAAAATATACAAATGACCAACAGGTATGTGAAAAATGCTAATCATCAGAAAAATGTAAGTCAAACCATGGTGAGCTATTTCACCCCAGATAGAATACTATTATTAAAAAGGCAAAAGAAAAATAACAAGTACCAGTGAGGATTCAGAGAAAAAGTCACTCTCATACATTGTTGGTGGGAATGTAAATTAGTACAGTATTGTAACTTCCCATAGCTCTGCCACTAGCCTGCTTTCTACACTGCAGCCTAAATGGCTTTACTAAGATAAAGCCCTGACCATGTCTTTGCTTTAGAACTGAAGGGGGCTTTCCGCTGTGCTCAGGATAAGAGTCAAACACTTTCCCTGGTACTCAATATTATCCACAGCCTGGTCCCAACCCACCTTAATAGCCTTACCCAACACACCATAGTGTGCGACAGAAAGAAACTAGAATTTAAAACTGAGCGTAGTCAAATGGTGAGTTTTAAGTATCTGAGTAATTGAGGATAAGTTAATTAACTGATCCATTTCTTCATCTTTACAAAGGGGGCTTCAGTGAAAGAATAAGAAAGACAAAATCTCAACTCTAAGAATCTGGTACATGGCAAGGAAAAGGCAAAGAGAGGACACAGTCACTGAAGCAGGACACCTTGTTGTGGCAAAGCACCCTAGGTTGCACTTCAGAGGGTTTGTCTGGAATCTTCAATTAGCCCCTGACTTAGGTAAAGATGATCTGAGACTAAAAGAGAAAGTCTGATGCTGCCTCAAGTGTGGTGGGATCCAACTGTACCTCACTCTGAAATACATTGAATTATGTATTTTTTTCTCCATTTGTTACAGTAAATTCCTCAAAGGAAAAGAGAAAGTTTAGCTCAGTTCTTGGAACATCTATTTTTCTCATCTGTAAATTGAGACTAATGAAAAAGTAGTTATCACAAAATGTTGTGATAATTAAATGACATCCATATAAATGATTAGAAGGTGCTTGTCCAGCCCATGCTAACAGCTCCCAAAATGTTCATGAGACATTTACATCTACAGTGTGAGTAGCTTGAAACCATCCCCCACTCTAAGTGTTCAGGAACAGGTGAAGAATGGTCAAAATGGTACAGCAGCCTGACTTCCTTGGCTATGGTAATAGTAAATGTTCATGAAATTGGACTCGATTTTCCCTTTATTTTGATTTACAACCTCAAGAAAAAAATTGACAATGTTTACATTTCTGAGAAACCAATAGAACTGTGATTAATGTTTTATCATTGACAGTTCCATGCCATTTTCAGCAAAGTGTTATTTCCTCCAGGTTGTTGAGGCCTTACACTGAAATGTAGGGGTGGCATATATGTTAGGTGGGTCCTGGGAAGTCAGAAGCTACCCCTTTCCCGCCCTTTCTCTTTCTGCCTGGCACTGTGCTTATGTGTTCAGAAAATCCCTTTTCTCTTAAGGGAGATACAGCCAATAATAGTCCAAATAACCTGGACTTAGTAGCCATAAAAAAATTGTTCCTAATCCAGGTTTGCTTCTTACTAGCTACGTAACAACTCGGGACAAGTATTTAACCTTTCTGACTTCAGCTTTCTTATTTGTAAAATAAAAACACCTAATGTGTGAGTATTGTATCGATTTGAGATGGTGATGCCTCCCATATTTACTTCATGTGAAGCCTGGTAGATACTCAACTCTTAATCAATGGTAACCAGCAAACTTCACTAACTATTAAAACTTTCCCTCAACAGCATAATACTGTCTCCAGATTTGCAACTCTATATCCTTGATGTGAGTGAATCCATTTTGGCACAAGTCAAGTGGGCTTTGTGTTCTAGATTCTGGCTGCATCTTCATTATCTTGCTTGCTAGTACACAGAGTTCTTTTAACAGGATACAGTGTTCTTTTATCAGGCCTATTTCTGCATCCAGAGCTTCATTATGATTCAGCCAGCACTCCAGTTTGGTTCAGCACATGAAACATCTGTTCACTTCGTAGATCAGCCCCTTTCACAGATATTAGTCTAAATGAGTTCTACTGTACTCATTGTTTATCTCTCCCCACCCCCCAGCAACTGCCTAAGTAAACATTTGTTCAATATGGCACAAATCTTTGAATTGAAGAGGAAAAATGATCTATATTTTATAATCTCCCCCAAGGCATATTTCTTTCTTTTAAAAAGTGCAAACACACAAAAAGAAAAGCACCATAGCTGATTTTTTTTTGTACCACTCACTAGCACAGAACCAGATGGCTATCTGTGGGTTCATGAATATCATTATCTAGTAATGCCCTAAATATAGGTGGTACTCCACTTAGTTGAGGTCAGTAAGCATTTGTTGAGCATGTATTTGGTTCTAGGTTCTTGGGAAAAAATAGGTGATTAGTACAGACCATGCCTTTGAGGGGCTTAAAGTCCCTTGGAGATAAATGTATAAGACACTACCACAGTGCTACTTGTGATGGTTAGTTTTATGTGTCAACTTGACTGAGCCATGGGGTGCCCAGATATTTGATCAAACATTACTCTGGATATGTCTGTGAGAGTGTTTCTAAATAAGATTAATATTTGGATTAGTAGACTGAGGAAAGCAGACTTCCTTCCCTAATGTGGATGAGCCTAGTCCAATCAGTTGAAGACCTTAATGGGATAAAAAAGACTGAGAAAAAGGAAACTCCTACTGTCTGAGTTACTTAAGCTGGAGCATTAGTCTTTCCTGCCTTTGGACTCAAACTAAGACAACAGGTCTCCTAGATCTCTAGCCTGACTCACCCTGCAGATCCGACTACTGGTCAGTCTCCATAATAGCCACTTTCTTATAGTAGATTTATTTCTAGGTACATGTATATTTAATTGACTCTGTTTCTTTAAAGAAACTTTATATGCCACTGATAAATAGTCTTTGAATTTAGATAGTATTAAATTCAAATTGTAGACCTTTCAGGTCACGAATGGCTACAATACACTAACTAGTCAAGCAGTATAAACTCCCAGGTTCCACCTGTTTCCTGAAGGAAGAAGATCTGGCTTCTCATCTCTATGCTATCATTTACTAGCCAAGTAGTCTTAGGTGCCATTATGTCAATAGCACTACCAACATTAGGGTTGTTCTCAAGATCAAGCATGATAATGTACCCTAAAACACTTTGTAGACCATCTTGCATAAACATTAGAAGTTTAGTGGTATTGATTCAGAGCTGTCCAAATTTCTTTTTCTGTATCTTCAAGGTCTTTGAGGATTAAAAAGGTAGTTGCAACCTAGCAATCACAAAAAACTGCAGACAAGCTGTTCTCAGCTCAGGTCTGCTGAAAAGCTTACCAATCTCTAGGACCTACAGCCAAGCCTTTTTTCTATTTATCCCCAATGACCCACATTGAGCAGAAAGTACCTCTCTAAGTTTGCCTTAAATAAATGTAGACCATTGGTTACCTCATAAAAAACTTTCTGCCTGGTGCTTCTTTTATTTTTCAGTTCATGGATGATACATTTTAGCAATCATGACAGTAAATAGCAGATGGATGATAAAGTTTATTCTGATGAGATCTCAGACAGAAATGAGGAACAAGGTATTGAAAACAGGAGTAAAAGTCATCCTTGTTATACAGTTGCAAAGAACTTGGCAGAATCATGTCCATGCCCTAGGGCTTTATGAAAGGTGGGATTTAAGAGTGATGAACAGAAGAAATACCTAAGCAGAAAAGTATTTAAAGTGTGCATGGCTTCTTTTGGCTGCTTACAGTAAAATGAGAGAAAAGAGAAATAATTAAAGATGGAATTTATAATTAAAAGGGAAGCAGAATGGAAAGATCTGTAAAACTTTTAGTCTAGCCATATAAAGAATAAAAGAGCCTGTTTTTGACCATTTGCTAAGGAGGTTAATATGGGTAGAAGGAAAACATGTTCTGCTCATCAAGACAATGAGAGAATGACCTTGAAGGCACCTCAGAAACCTTTGAGGCAAGCTAGGATCTTGAATGCAAGGTGTCCAGAGAGATGCTCATGAGACCTCAGCATTCACTGCCCAGGGCTGCTTCAGAACTCTGCTCCCCAAATTCAATGCAGCACTCTTTGGCTGCCCAAGCCTTGGTTCAAGTGGGCCCAGAGCTGTGGCTCATGCCATAGCTCTGAAGGGTGCAAACTGTAAGCCTTGATAACAAATACATGGTGCTGACTCTGCAGATGTGCGGAGTGCATGAGCTATAGGACCATGGTGGCTTTCACTTGGATTTCAAAAAATGTATCAAACAGCTTGAGGGCCTAGGCAAAAACTTGTTGCAGGGACAGAGCCACTGCAGAGAGTCCCAACTAGGGCAATGCCTAGTGGAGCCATGAAAGTGAGGTCACTTCAAACACCCCAAAACTGTAGAGCTACCAGCATGAAACACCAGCCTGGAAGAATGGCAGACATGAGACTTCAACCTAGGAAATCTGTATAGCCTAAGCCTAGCAAAGCCATAGGGGCACAGCTGCCCAAGGATTTGGGGACCGCCCCTACCCCCCCGCCCCCCCCGCAGTGTGTCCAGGAATAGAACATGAAAGATTATTCTTAAGTTTTAATTTTTTCTCTGTTGAATTTTGAACTTACTTGGGACCGGTTACTCCTCTCTTTTTGCCTATTTCTCCCTTTTGGAATGGGAATGTCTATCCTGTACCTGTTCCATCATTGTACTTTAGAAGCATGTGACTTATTATAACTTCACAGGCTCACAGCTGGAGAAGAATTTGCCTAAGGATAAGTTAAACCTTGAGTCTTGCCCACATCTGATTTATCTGATTTAGATGAGATTTTGGATTTTAAAGTGTATGCTAGAATGAGTTAATTTGGGCATTATTAGAATGAAATATATTTTTTTTGCATTGCACATAAATTTTGATGATCAGAGCAGAATATTATGGTTTGAATGTGTTCCCCCCAAAATTCATATGTTAGAAATTTAATCTCCAATGCAACAGCCGTGAGAAGTATGGACTTTAAGGAGTGATTAGGTCATGCAGGCACGCCCTCATTAATTGATTACTGTTATCATGGATGTGAATTAGTTATCATTAGAGAAGGTTTTTTTTTTAATAAAAGTGAGTCCAGCCCTCTTTTTCTGTCTTGCACTCTTTCGCCCTCCTACTTTCTGCCATGAATGAAGCAGCATCAAACCCCTCTCCAAATGGAGCCTCTCAGTTTTGAACTCCTTAGCCTCTTGACTACAAGAAATAAATTTCTGGTTTTTTATACATTACTCAACCTTCAATCTTCTGTTATAGCAGCACAAAGTGAAATGTAACACCAGATGCCCCATAATTCCAGAAAAATAGACGTCTGATATGGGCCTCACCAATGGTTATGATTTTCTGTATATTCCTGTTAGAGATTTTTAAGCTAGAACTAATAATGTTACTAATTATCCAATTTGCTTACAAGCCCAAGTCAGTCTATTATCTGAAAGAGATTCAAATTATGGTGCAAACTTTATTTTACATAAATTTTTACTGAAGTGTGCATGTCTCTCTCTGTCTCTCTCTCTATATATATATATATTCATTGAGCTAGTGATTTGTATCTCTCTCTATGTATATATATCTATCTATATATCTTTCTATATCTATATAGATAGAGAGAGAGAGAGAGATACAAATCACAAGCTTAATGAATTTACAAAGGGAATACCACCCAAATCAAAATACAGAGCATGTAGGCACAGAAGCCTTACTAGGACCTTTATTCATCATTAGCTAATGTTAACTGTCTTTCTGACGTTTATCTCTGTGATGGGATTGTTTTTAAACACCAAAACCAGAACTTGATGAGAGTTCCAGAGACAGAGGGGTAGGATTAGTTGACTTTTCAACACTCTCCAGTCCTGGGATTCTATGATGAATGTTTTTTTCTGTTACTCACCCCCCATATACTTTGGGTATAGCCCTTTGAGCTTTCCTTTCCAAGTATCATTTTGTTCCTTTTTAATCTCTACCCTTTCTCTATCCTTTTCTTCCATTCTTCATTTAAAATATATTACTCAAATAACTCAATGCTAGCAATAACTGTGAAAGAGACCCAAAGTCTATGCCATATTAAAAATATACTTTTAAACTTTAATTGTAAGAGTAATGCAGCAATATTAAAAATTTGGACAATAAATTATTTACATTAAACAGCAGCTCCTTTATGTCATATCATGAGCTTCTTCTCATGTAATCATAAAGTAAGTATAATGATTAGTGACTACATAATACTTCAGTAAGTAGATATATCACAATTTTTTAAAATAGCAATTTGGGTGGCTTCCAATGTTTCAATAATATAAATAAAGCTGTAATGAATATTCTCTGCATGTATCTGCCTTCTTCATTTAGATTCCTTACTTCAGACAGATTCCCAGGAAGTATGATGGTGGAGATTCAAGGTCATGTTCATAGGAGCCCCAAACACTTCCATCTTTGTACTTCACTGGGTAATTAAAGTAGAGAAGCAATGGAACCCAAGAAGCAGAGATATTATTTCATGAGCTTTTCTGGCTTGAAAATCAGAAAACAAATAAGCTATTTCTACCCAGACTATATCAATTAGTTAGGCACTCGAATGTTGAACTTAAAAAATGGCTCAAGGATAAACTCTAGTATAACTGGGCCATAGCTACCACTGTATGCTCAACTGGTAATTTCTCTGTTCTCCCAAGTTTGTAAAATACCTATGCAACTGATTTATGGTGATTATTGCTACAACTTAGATCTTTGCAAAAATGCATTATGTGGAGCATGAGGCCTGAAAGGAACCTATTTAACATGTCAGAAATGAGTCAGGGTAAGAGAGGAAGTTAAAAAAAAGGCAGAGAGATGAATGGGAAGAAAAGAAAAATATAAGAAATATCTTTTGGAATTACAGAACATTAACACTGGAACCGATTGCCCCAGAGATAATTTTAGTCTATTACTTGAGTTCTGCACTCTGCTTATTTTGAAATTTCTCAGACTCTAAACTAGAGAAAAACATAATTTTATTAGTGGATTAACTTAATATTATGGAATCAGGAATCAATTTTATTCTTGGCACACAAGTTTTATCTAATTAGCTTAACAGAAGTGATTTCTTTAGAAGAAAGAACTGGTATAATTAAAATTTAGAAGGAATACAATATTTATGGAAAATTTGAGAAGTCATCTTTATGAGTAGACTATTTTATTGGTTAGATGTATTACTCTTCTTATGGATATCTTCTTTTTTTTTTTTTTTTTTTTAGTTAGAGTCTCACTCTGTCACCCAGACTGGAGTGTAGTGGCCGGGCCTTGACCTGCTGGGCTCCAGCGATCCTTCTGCCTCAGCCTTCCACGAAGCTGGAACTACAGGCGCACGCTACCATGCCCCACTAATTTTTGATTTTTGTAGAGATGAGGTCTCGCCAAGTTGCCCAGGTGAATCTCGAACCCGCGGGCTCAGGCAATCCACTCACCTCAGCCTCCCAAAGGCATGGGATTACAGGCTGAGCCACTGAGCCCGGCTGGATTATTTCTTAAGGATCTTATTCCTTGTAGTCCATTCCCAGAAGCAAATATGACTATTCCTGGAATAGAGAAGGTCCATTAGAATAAAACCATTGGAAAAAAGTCTTGAAATATGAACAGAAGTTTATCAATGAAGTAAAGCATCACTTCCTTGTTAATCAATAGTCACTGAACACCTCTAATTATCCAGATACTCAGCTTAGGGCTTGGGATAGAAGAATATAAACCACGAGTCCTCAGGATACAGGCACGCATCCACAGTTACAACATTTTAGGGCACAGCTATAAGAGAAAGAAAGGGGGAAAGGATCTCTGTGCTTGGAGTTCCCAGACAAGGTGAGGGGTCAGGGAAGGCCTCCCAGTGGAGTCTTATTGGAGCTCAGTCTTAATGATAAGTAGGTATCTGCCAGGGGAATTGCGAAATGAGTAACAGGATGGAAGCATATTCGGAGAACATGGAATGTCAGTGGGAGACAGGTAGTGTGTTAATGAGACAAAGAAGCCAGCGGGCACTAAAATATAAAGAATCTTGGACCTTAGACTTTTTGTATGATGGAGTAGATAGTCAGCAAAGAATCTTAAACAGAGAATCTACAATGTCCGAGCTGAATGTTGAGGCAGATCATTGTGAGTGTAGTGTGGAGAATATACCCGAAGGTATAGAACTAGTCAGGGAGAACAGTGAGAAGGCTGTAGCCACAATTCTAAGAAGGGGTCATCAAGCTTCATCTGCCAAAAGCCAGACAGTAAATATTTTAGGCTTAGCTGGTCACATGTTCTGTATCCCAACTACTCAACTCTGCCACTATAGCATAAAATCAGTCATAGACAATATACAAACGAATGAACTTGGCTGTGTTCCAATAACATTTTGTTTACTCACAGTGAAATGTAAAGTTCATATCACTTTTACATGGCATGAAATATTACTTTTCTTTTGACATTCTTAACCAATTAAAATGTGAAAAACATTCTGCTGGTCCAGAGGAAACAGGATATAGTTAGTGTAAGAAAGGAGCTAAGTAGATGGTTTTAAAAACATCTACTATAGGACTCAGTGATTGACAAGTTTTCACTGGTTGCAGAGGACTGTTGTCAAGAATAACTCCCAGTATTGTGGCTTGAGACACTAGGTGAAAGGTGGTGCCCCCAAGCAGATAGAAGACCCAGAAGGAGAAAGGGATTTGGACACCGGAGGGCACAAAGGCTGACAAGTGCCTTTCTTTCTCAATGAGTCAGTCTTTAGGAATTCTGGTGTATAAAATTCTCCTGCAGAAAATATTTTGTGTGTCTTGAGTGTTGTTGTTGTTGTTGTTTCTCTTGGTGAGTACTTGCTTATCATTTGGGGGCAAAAAAAAAAATTTACTATAGAAAGTGGCTGAGAGAAATTAATGTTCATTACTAATATCAATCTTTTAAAATATGTCACCTCCTTTGACATTTTCAGAAAACTATCTCAAATAAGCCCCAAATGCAAATGTGACCCATATGCCAATGCCATATATCTGGCTATGTACACACTGCATTAAAAAGCTCTCTCAAGCTAGAATTTTCTATCATTCCTGCATGGAATGACTCTCATGAAATAATTAGGAGGTACACAAACTAATGATAAATGTTAGCTTTTTGAAATGGGTTTTGATGAAATTATCATAATCTGATTATGCAGCTTCAAAGAACCTTTCCCAAGCTCGGTTTTTCCTCGTCTGATCCAATCTGCAACTGTCTGTAGCCAGAACAGCCTCTGCATGAGGATTTATGATGAGGGCTTAGAACTGCCAGCAGAGTCACTTCTCCCTGAACCATAAATATTCATAAAGGAGAACAGGTACTCTGTATGTTTTCCCACCTCTTGGGTAACTCCAGCATTCTGGTCAAGGCCCTAGACTACTAAATAAAAGAGATAATAGGCAATGTTCAAGTTGGAAAAGAAATTACAATTTATTTTAAAGTATAGCTGCATAGAGTTGTATGGTAGGTTTAAGATCATGGGTTTAAGAGTCAAAAGGCCTGAATTCTGGCTCCAGTCCTTCCTTTTACCTAATTCTATGCCTTGGTCTTATTACTTAACTTCTATGGCAGATAAACACGATCCATAAAAAGCACTAAGTGTTCTCACTATATATAAAATACAACATAATAATAATAGTATTGCAATTGTTATCTTTATTACTGTATATTATTAAAATCTCAGGGTATATTTTCAGATCAACTTATTTTTGATAACATTTTAATATTAAGTCTTAGAAAATCACTAAATGGTGAAATGAGTCAACTACTTTTGTGAGTCTACCATGTTGTTTTATAACAACCCTGTGATGAATAAACAATCCTCCTCATTCTATGGATATGGACACTAATGTTCTAAGGAATTAGTATACTAACATCATTATATTAGTCAGGGTCAGTTACGATCTGCTATGATAATAAAAAGAACCACACTCTTACTTACATGAGAGTTAAAGAAAGACTTTCTTATGCCCATAAAACTACCAAGAAGTACAATAACATGTTACATTAGTGTCTTAGTTCGTTTGGACTATTATAATAAAAAACTTTAGACTAGGTAATTTACAAGCAACATAAATGTATTGCTCACAATTTTTAGACTGAGAAATACAAAATCAAGGTAACAACAGACTTAGTGTCTGGTGAGAACTGGTTTTTCGCTTCATAGTAGATAGCACCTTCTATTAATAGCTGTGTCATTATGTGGTGAAAGGTGCAAGTAGACTTCCTCAAGGTGTTTTTTGTTTGTTTGTTTGTTTGTTTGTTTGATTTGAGTTGAAGTCTCACTCTGTCGCCCAGACTGGAGTACAGTGGCCGCTCCCGGTCACCACAGCCTCGGCCTGCTGGGCTCTGGCGATCCTTCCGCCTCAGCCTTCCAAGTAGCCGGAACTACAGGTGCGCGCTACCACGCCCAGCTAATTTTTTGATTTATTGTAGAGATGAGGTCTCATCAAGTTGCCCGGCGGGTCTCGAACCCTCAGGCTCAGGCAATCCACTCACCTCAGCCTCCCAAACGCACGGGATTACAGGCTGAGCCACCGAGCCCAGCTCCTCAAGGTGTTTATACAAGGATGCTAATCCCATTCAAGAGGGTAGAGACCTCATAACCTTATCACCCTCTAAAGGCCCCATCTCTTGAGGGTTAGGTTTCCACATATGACTCATAAGGGAACACAAATTCTTCATAGTAATTAATATATTATTTCTAACTTTTGAAAGTGATGATGTGTTCAGTGATAGCATTTTGTGTGCAGAGCAGCTCTCTTTCAAGCCAAAAGAACTCATTTACTAGGGAGTAAAGTGAGGCATATAATCACTTGTCAAGGATCACACAACAAGTTAGTTTCAAATCCAGGACCAAACTCCAGGAGTCTCAATTCTTGGGACTGTGATGTTAATCCTATACAGCAACATTGCCTGAAGCATGTTAATTTAAAACAAAAGAAAGAAAGGCAAGAAAAGGATTATGCTTGGATCGAATATATTTAGAATATATATAATTGCAATAAGTAAACAAGCAAATTAGAATCTTTGTTGTAGGGCTTTTGAAGGTCTAAAGAAATCAGAGTCTTTCCACGGAGCAATATAATATATTTCTTTTCCAAACTTTTATGACCATAAAACCCTCCTCTCTTGGTATGTCCCATAGAACACAGCACACTCTTAGGGAGATGTTGCCATACTGCCAACACTTTACAGAATATCAACTCCTTGGCCCCCTTCATCTCCTTTCAAAAAGAAATTTAGGCAAAGATCAGTTGCTTTCCACAAGTTGTAAGGCTTTAAATGTGGGACTCTCTTTCAATATTTTTTGGTGGAGGAAAGACTTCACCAACTTGGAGGCTGGGGTCAGTGGCACAGCCTGTAATCCCAGCACTTTGGGAGGCCAAGGCGAGTGGATTACCTGAGCCCAGGGGTTCAAGATCCACCCGGGCAAATTGGCAAGACCTCACCTCTACAATAAACCAAAAAAAAAAAAAAAAATAGCTGGGCATGGTAGCGCACACCTATAGTTCTGACTACTTGGAAGGCTGAGGAGGAAGGATCGCCGGAGCCCAGCTGGTCAAGGCTGTGGTGCCCAGGAGCATGCCATTGCACTCCAGTCTGGGTGACACAGTGAGACTCCAACTCAAAAGAAAAAAGAATTCACCAACTTGGATATTCCCACTCATCTATTCTCCCTTCTTTTTCTTACATACTCACATGCACAACAAAAACATACTGTTCATTTTCTAATCTCCCACTCTTACCACATTTGTGAAATGTAAGCCTCTTTGTACAAAGATAAAGGAGATTTCTATTCTCTCCACAGATTGTCTGTCTTTTGAAATACATTTTGTGGTCCATTCAGTCCATATCCAGAGTATGAAAAGAACAGCACATGGTAATTAAGAGCAGTCACCACATATGCAGCAATACAATCATAATGGCCAGAATTATGGCCCAATTTTCACCATGTTTATTTGCAGATGTGTTCACTTGGTCCTCAAACCACTCTGCAGTCCCTGTGTTTAAGATTGTTGTAATGTGCTGCTGTATATTTTACATTTCAAAGGATTTCCTCTTTCTTCCCTGGCACCAAGAAGCTTCTGATTTGGTAGGAACAAGTTGGGGAGAATTCCTTCCATGCCATTCCATCTGCCTTACTTGGTCACTGGGCCTACAAAGCTGGGTTCTCTTAATCCAATCACAACATTACTAACCATAAAACAACACTTGTTCTCTTCCAATAATTTTGCTTAGATTTAATACTTTGCCAACCTTTTTAATCTCTTAAACTGCATCTATTATGACATTATTTTAAGGCAACAGATTCTGTCTTTATAACTAACAAAGTAGCTGAGGCTAAGAGAGATTAAGTAATTTGCCCAAGTTCACACAGCTCCTAAGAGATTTTTCTGACTTCAAAGTCAATGCTCTTAGCACTCCACGAGGGACAGCCGGGTCTTATGGTTAAGATTGCAGGTGTTGAAGTCAGGATTTAACTCCAAGCCTTGCCATATATTAATTGTCATCTTAATGAAGTTGCCGAATCTCTTTGCACCTCATTTCCCGCACCTGTAAAATAGGATGTCATTTACTTTCCAATACTCCTTGAGGGACACAGATTTGAGTGAGATATCACAGACTTAATATATATTAGTGGCTTTATAGCTACTAAAAACGATAAACATTAGTGCCTTTCTTTTTTGAAATTATAATTTCAAAAAATTAACCTGATCTATGTTTGAAAGAGTATTGAGTTAACTGTTTTTTTCCTGTTTCTTCTTATATTTTATAACTTACAAATTTTTAATATTGATTATGTATGGCAATACTCAAAAAAGTGTGTATATGTGTGTGTGTAGAAACACACACATATATCTATTCACCCATTTTTCATACAAAATACAGGTATAACCAACCAAAGTGATCCCAACTAATAATAAAAGGAAGGGTAGGAAAGTAAGTGATATTTAGCTCTGGGATTCTGGGCCTCCCTTCTTCCTCATTTCCATTCAAACTAGCCTTCTTTGCAAAGAGGCAGTGCTGAGCATTCTGCTCTATGGGTAGAGCACTGGATGTGACTGCGCTCCTCCCTCCAAGTCCACTTCTGATTGCTTACTTCACAGTGTACATGTAAGTCCCCAGGTTCCCTTTCTCTGGACAGCAAAAGAGGAAATCTATTTCTTATTGAGGAGTAAAGAATGCATTCCTTCTTTGTGAGCTTCCATTCTTACGGAGTTTGTATGGTGGATGGGAGAGTGACACTAAATTTGGGAGAACTGGAACATCTTCTTGGCACCATCCTTCAGAGTAGAACTATCAGAAGAGCTCTAACTCTGGCTCCCTTGACCCTGCTGGATGTTCCTGAGCTATGCACCTCAACTCTCTGAGCTTTATTTTCTTCATCTGTAAAGAAAGAATACCAGTAGCTTCTTCATATGGTTGTTGAGAAGACTGGATGAGTTACTGCAAGGATGCACAGCACACGAGCAGCAGAAGTCATTATAACATCATTTCATTTATTTTGAGGCTGAGGTTCCGGTTCAATGTAGCTTTTCAATATTGGCCTCAATATTTTCATTATTGGCCTCAAATTCTTTCAATAAACATAGTTTTCACCATGTTTTCTCAGCTGGAGTGGTGAAAAATCAAGTTTACCCTTGGCCTCTAGAGACAAAGAATCATTGTATGTCACATTCCCAAAAGGTCCCTGGAAAGCACTATGTGACTGCTGTATGTTGACCCCTCACTGTGTGTATGCGCCACAGCATGTACCATGCCATGAGTGTTTCCCATTCCGCCTTCACAACAGCCACCTAAGGTGGCCACTAGCATGAAACTTGTTTTAAGATGAAGAAACTGAGGCACTAAGTTTAGTTGGATAACTTACCCAAGGTCAGATGCTGTCAGAGCCAGGTTAAACCTCAGGTTTTCACTCCCCAGGGCCCTGTTTTATTCTGTGCCATTCTGCCTCTACACAGAAAGAAATTCAGAGGGATCAACCACGTGCCACCTGTCATTTTTCTAAATTTAAACATGAAAATTGATTCTGAATAGAAAAAGAGAAAGAAAGCTTTACTCATCTGTGATTCTCTTCCATGTTTGTGGGTCTTAAAGGGAGGCAGCTAACCTGTAACAGAAAAATGACATCAGTGATTCAAACCTTAAAGAGAAGTCACTTTGCATTTGATAAAGTGATAGATTTCTTGGTATCCTTTCACAGATGTTGTTTGTTAGACATTTACTATGTGCCAAAATAAAATGCATACTTCATAGGTACTAAGTTGACATGGGATCTCAAGGGAAACTGAGTCTTAAAAGTCCCCATCTCAGGTCTCTGTCACCCCAGGCAAGTCCTTTTGTGTCTCAGGACTCAGCTTATTCACATGTAAATAAAATGAACCACTGAGATATTATCAGTCTTGATGTTCTTTGAGCCAACATTTATTTATAATTTAATATCTTATTTATGTCTCCCAAAAAGAATATATAGTAACAAAGAAAAACACCAACACACGAGTAGAATGGGTAGAAAAATCAGAAACCACACAGAGAAAGCCAAAATAATTATACTAAAAGCACGAATGAAATAATTGCTATAATTGAGCAATAAATAGCATTGCAGTTTATCTAGGCCTTTAATTAATGATTCTGCAAGTTGGTACTTTTGTGTCTGTTTTCTCTGGTCCCAATTTTGTATCTCCATGAAAAGGAAGATGTAGGAAGGTAGTCTTGGACTGGAGCAACAGGAAAGTGGGGAGGAACATGTTTCTTATTGTCATCAAATCTCTAACCCAATCCCAAATGTTAATTGAGTTCATACATTTGAAAAATTCAAAGTGAAAATCGAAGTCGTCCACCCTATGGCTTCCAAACCACTGCCTCATTTGCAAAAGGACACTTCTCACAGAGGCCTGATAGTTGCACTTCTTTGGTCCGTAGGCAATCCTCTCTGATTTCCCCTCCCGCCTGCTGTGGTTCCTAGCTATACGTACATCTGTGCTGCCTCCTCCGTGGCACTATGAGCTTGGGGACAGTCAGTGATTTCATTTTAAGATTACTTTAGAGAATGGTGGGGGTGGAGGAGAAAATAAAGATGACTTTAAAAAATCATTCCTACATGAATGAATAATAACTACAATAATGACACAGCCAGTCTGAACCGTGTATTTTATTCATTCATCCATCCATCCATTTATTCCAGACATTCGTAGATTTTCCTACATGCCTAGCTCTGTGTTAGGCACAAGAAAGCTCAAGCAAGACTGACAAGAAGCTATCGCTTGGAGTTGCCTTGTAGGTTCTCAAGTAGACCTTCTCAACACCAGCATTACTGAACATTTTTGGTTATGGTAGCTATTCTGTGCTTTGCAACATGTTAACCAACACTCGTGATGACTTCTCACTAAATGCTAGTCGCAACCCCTGCCCACAGTTGTGACATTCAAAAAGGCCCCCAGACATTGATAAATGTCCCCAGGAGGCAAAACTACCCTACTTGAGAACCACTGTAGTAGAGGAGCTCAGAGGAGCTGAAGATCATGAAGGAGGGAGTAACATGATGTCATCATCTCTAAGTCAGAGCACAAGACAGTGCTTGTGGGTAAAAACACGACTTAGAGCTAAACAGTTGGCACAAATAGTTGGCACAAATAATCACACACTTTCTAGTTGTGTGACTTGGAGACAGTGACTTAATTTCTCTATGCCTGAGTTTCTGTATATTTAAAATGTGGATAATAACAGTAACTGCCTCCTGAAACTGTAAGGCTTACAGATGGTACATTGCAATGGGTTATTTACATGCTTATCTCCATTCTAGTCAGCGAACTTTTTGAGGGTAAGAACCTGTGATTTCATCTCTTTTTCCGAACCAAGAACTACTTTGCCTTCAAGCTCGCTTTAATGCTTATAAAGGAATGTGAAGCATTGGATTTTTCTGAGTTCAAACCCTGGTTCTCTCACCCAGTTACTAAACTAAGTCAAGCAACATCTTAGCACCAGAGATAATAGCTATAAGAAATTATCAATGACAATTCAGGGTCACTGAGAGGAATAAGAGAATTAATTGATATGAAAGTCTCTGTCTCTAAGTAGGGCACGTAATATATTCCCAAGTAAATGTCTGAATCTGGGAACAGATGCCATAGAACAGGGCAAAGGTGATTCCCACTCTCCATGTTGCCTAAGATAGAAAGGGAACACTCTAGACTGTCTCCCTGATCCAGGAAGAGAACATCTGCTCCATAACAAGCCTGTGGTTAAATAGAATATTTAAAATCCAACCAGCCCACACCAAGGAAGTAGCACATATGCACTGGGCCAAGGAGCAGACTCTGATAGCAAACTACGCTGTCTGCCCTTAAGGCTACTGCACCAGCTGTGAGTGTCCTTAGTAGGTTCAGCAACGGGGATGACAGGAGATTTCTGCCCACCTCCCCCAGGCAGCTGGTCCATTTCACCTCCAAGCCTCATTGATTCATCCTGGACTGAATTTCTCCAGCTCATACCATCAGCTTTTTCACTTTTTCAGAGTAAACTTCAGATTTGGCCCCTGTCCACCTCTCCAACCGCTTTTCCCTGCATCTCCTTATACCCCATTTTTCAGGCACAGGGAACATTCACAATATCTCTGTATTTTCATGTTCTAATTTTGAACAAGCTATGTCTTCTTTCTGGAATGTCCCTCCTTATGTCCATCCAGACACTGTCCAGTCAACCTCGGTGTGGCCAGCCTGTCAACTCCTCCTGTGTATTCACCAGGCAGAGCTTAATGGCCTGTCTCTCACTGCTTACTACGCTCACCTCTATTCTGGAGCCCATCACTTTACTGTCATCCACTTAGGCCTCTGCTGGATCTCCAGGGCCATGAGCCACTGAGAGCCTGGCCTGGGCTTTCATTTCTCTTTGAAATCTCAACCTGGGGAAACCTTCCTTCTTTCAAGACCAGCTCCTGCACTGTCAGTGCTGTCTCTTCTCTGCTACTCATCAACTTTCTTCACCAGTTTCCACAAATGCATTTATCCACTCCACCCATCATGTCCTTTTAGCAATTTTATTTCAGATTTGCAGGGGGCACCAGGAGAGGCCTCAGCCAGATTACAATGTACAGCTCTCGCCTCCTCCCTGACTATCCATTCTCCTCCTCTTTACCTTCTTTTCTTTCTTCCGTAGATAAATCCTGTTCGTGTTTCACATAAAACAATTCCATCAACTTCTCAAAAACCTTGGGAATAGAAGATATCTAGGACCCTCCCAGGACCCTCCCATCATAAGGAGAATAATCCAAGCATAGCCCAATATATATTGTGAAACTCTGTATCAAAATCATTTGCCTGATGCTAAAAGAGTAAAATCTTTCCTTTTCTCATTGTATTTGTGCTCTCAGTGCCTGGTATGTGATCTGCCTGGTATCTTACCCAAAATAGATAGTTATTAAATGCATGAATACATTGATTTATAAAATGGTATATGTGAATGCCTTTATAAACTAAAATAATCTACAACATTACTTCTATAAATGTTATTATTTTCATGACAACAGTTAATAGCAAGTAGCCCTGCCTTGGGCATCCCACTCAGGACATCTCAGGTTTCTCTTGTGGTTTCTTTCCCAATTAAAGGAAGCAACTGATCATACACTCTGACAATGGCAGGATCCATTCAGGCCACCCCAGTCTTAGCGGAAATGAAGCCTTTGGTCCAAGGAGCAAAAAGGCATAGATGTGTTCCTTTCTTAGCACCTTGTGAGTGCCTAAGACCAGAAAGCATGAGCTAATTTAGGGCAGGAGGGCACATGGTGCTGCAGAAGGAGCAAAGGGATCAGGAGTCAGGCAGACCTGATTTCAAATGTGACTTTGGCAAGTGAACTAGCCACTCTGTGCTTCAGTTTAATCATCAGTAACATGATGATGGGATGACATCTTATTTGTCTGGGAAACAGAATCCTATAATACCAAGTTGTCTATCTTTGAGTCTTCAGTAGAGATCTAAGTAGAAAGGACCAAAATCAAGCAAGCAAGCCATTATTAGTTCAGACATTTGTCTCAATCCCTGTGTGGCTTGCTCCAGCTCTGGAAAACCTGGTTGGATTATATTTGACACATAAGGATGACCTGAGTTCTCAAGGCCAGGGCTTAGGCTACAAATGGGAGGGAGCAGCCATTTGAAATAATAGAGAGGAGACAGCTAATAGCATGAGTTTCAGGAAAAGTATGACTCTTCAGACATGTAATGCAAAGAGGGAGACCGCCCTTCAAGAGATCCAGGCTATTAGTTCCTTTGCTTGGCATAGCAAAAGCATCCACAATCATTAATATGGTGACCTGCCTCATTTATGTCTATAAATTAACTTACTCTGATACCATAAACAATAAAAGCAGTCTCTCTTTCTCTCTCTCTCTCTTTCTCTCTCTCTCTCTCTCTCTTTCTCTCTCTCTCTCTCTCTCCCACACCCCCCCCTCCTTTTTTCCTGAAACTAAACTCACCAGGAGAGTGAAACTGAGTGAGTCGTTGAGTCACTGTGCAGTGCAGGGTGTCACTGATTTTCATTGCAGGCTTCCAGCCTGTGGCTGTCATTTAATAAGCTGGTCATCTAAGCCAATTGGCTGTTGTTGGGTTAGAAAGGAATTATGATATAGTGTAGCTTTCTGCAACAGGACTTCTTGATAGAGCACATGTTTATGGGTTGTCTTAATTACAAACGCCTGACACAGTGAACACTTAACCCTTGCCCTGGCTGATATGGTAAATGGATGCAAATTGGAAAATGAGGTTCCTTCTACCATAGAAAATTGTTTTAGAAAATATGCAAATCTCTGATAACTCTGAGGTGACCCTGATTTTTTCTTTTTTTTTTTTTTTTGAGTTGGAGTCTCACTCTGTCGCCCAGACTGGAGTG
>NW_007258952.1:258773-286450 GCF_000164805.1 Carlito syrichta | reverse complement strand
TTACCACACCCGGATGATTTTTTGATTTATTGTAGAGATGAGGTCTCGCTGCCCAGGCGAGTCTCGAACCCGCGGGCTCAGGCAATCCACTCACCTCAGCCTCCCAAAGGCAGGGGATTACAGCCTGAGCCACCGAGCCCGGCTTGACCCTGATTTTATATGAAATTATAAAACGCCATATATATATATAGTGATAATTCAATAACAGCCTTGTCCTGTCCTAGCTCATCCCAACTCATCTGAGAAGTTCTAGGTTATGCTGCCATGAAGACTAGCATAGTGGTTAGAAGTATAGTGAAAGTCATTCGCACTTGATTTGACTCCTGATTCTGCCATTTACTGTATTTACCAGAGCCCTTGGTCAATGACTGAAATGTTCTGAATTTCACTTTTCTCATTTGTAAAACAGCAATTCTAATAGTACCTTTCTCATAGGTATTATCACAAGAATAAAGTGAAATGATGCCTGCAAGGGACATGTCACAGTGACCTGCACACAGCAAGCACTCCATAAATGGTACTATTTGTAGTACTCATGGTGCCCACAAGAACAGTAGTAATCTTAGCCTTGTACCCTAGACCCATACGTCTATCACTAAGGTTCTAAAGTAATAATTGTTTGTCTTTCCTTGAAGACTGCAGCCTCACATATTTTCAGAACAATGAAAGTTAGCACATCTGACTGTTTAGTGCCCTGGGAGGCCAGATTGTCCAACCAATCCCTACTGAGTCCAATCATTCCATTTCTCTATTGTCCTCGCCACATCATGAATTTAGGCCTGCTCTTGGTTGTTCCCATGTTATTCCTGTTTTCCTGTCCTGTTCAGCCTTGCACAGATGTAGTCCTCTACCAAGAGTCTGACTTGGCTACAGTATACAGACCGCACTTTGGTGGGCACTTCCCACCAGCCAGGCTCCTTACACAGGTAATCTTATTTTGTCTTCAAAATGTCCTTTACTGCCAGGGGAAGGAAGGTGGGGCCACATAATATCAATAAGGAAGTCCAATCTCAAACCAGGCGAAGTGGGGACCAAACTTTACCTGTACGATGACCACGATGACCACTTATGTACCTAACCTTGAATTGTACCCCACATCTTTAAAATAAAAATAAGATGTAAAAATAAAAAAAATATATGTCTAAAAAAATGACCTTTTACTGTGTTGCCCATTTTACAGAAGCATATTCAGAGTTGTAGAAAAGGTTAAAAAAAACTTCCTAAGCCAATCTGCTGGCAAATAGTTGAGCATATGCATGAAGCAGACTCTCAAACCTCACCTGCTGTTGTCCATTCTGCATCTACATCCTTTGAGAAACAACACTGAAAGTGGTGATGACGAAAATGATTATGCTAATGACAACTGTGATGATGACAATAATTCTTACCTCCCTAATTATGGCAATTTTGCCATCTTACTGCTTACAAGGAATTTTCATGAACAAGGACTTCTCATCAATAGAGAGATACTAATTTTGGTGATTAGAGGCTGGCATCTACACCCTTGTCAGCCCCGGTGCAGGAAGCACCTTAAGAAAGCACCCAAGTCACACCATAGCCTTCAGCCCTATTGATATCTGGCCAGGAGCTCTGTTTCAAAACCCCCTCTGCCTCTTGTTGCTATATGACTTTGCCCCTCTCAGCCTTCACCCTCTTAACACTTGTCTTGCTGGGATAAAAACCTTTGCTTCTTCTGGCATTTCTCTATTTTTACTCTCAAATATAAAATGTTCACTGACTACCTGTATTCTCATTAAGCTCATTATTGTCTGGAAATAATTTGAATCTACAGCATCCAAGTGATAAAAAACAATTATTATTTAAGAATTCCAGTGGTAGATGTTTGGCTTATTCTACTGCTGTTCCCACTGGCAACGCCACTACTGCCAACAGTACCATTTATTGAGAAGTTGCTGTGTTTCTCTTCATTTGGGACATTTTCGTAGGCTTCCAAAAGTCACATAGTTTTACTACTAAAGACATGTTTTTAAACTCTAATAAGGACATCAATTGAAGAGACTTCATCCTTTTAATTAACTGACTCAACCAAGGGGATCCAATTTAAAGTTGTATATATTCCACAAATACAGATTACTCTAAGTACCAAGACCTGTGCTAGTCCCTGACAATGCAAACATAAATAAGACATGATTCTGACCTCACGGAGGATACATTTTAGCAAGCCATGAAACTATAGAGATGAAAAGGGGCCTAGACACTATCTAGAAAACAAATATTTGATTTTCAAAATTAGAAAGTTAGGTCATAGAGAAGGAAATTCACTTGTCTTAGGTCACTTGTATAATGGATGGTAGAGCCAGGACTAGAACCCAAGCTTAATATCTTTTAAAGTCATTCTATGCAGTCTTTCTCTAGAGATTTCTTGTAGCATCTCCATCATCTCAGGTCTGTATAATTTTAGTTGTAGTACAAGGGCTGTCAAAATAGGCAATGGATGTATGACCTTTCAGAAACCATTCTCCCTGACACCATCCCTCCAGCTCGAAGTCAGATGGGTGATACTCACTTATGTCTGCAGGCCCCTGGGTTTCTTCCATCATAGTGCACATTAGAAAGTTTAGGAATGACTTATCTCCCAAGTCAACTGTGAGGTTCCTGAGGGCAGAGGCCAAGCCATAGTCACATCAAGCTCACCAGTGCTCAGCATTAAACTTGGCACAAAGTAAGCGTTCAGTCATTTCTTGCTGAATGAGTGAATGAGTATGTGAGAGAATTAAGTCAGACCAGTCCTGAAACTTGCCTTTGTTTGTTCTATATATCCCTCCTAATCACACCTTTACTGATATGGTAGCAGAAACTTGAGCAAAGGGCTCACCACATATAACATCTTCAATTCGAATATCTATCTGTTCCAGTAGAGTCAGGGTTGGCATTATGCTAGCCATAGGGTGAGGTGGGGGGAGAAAACCAAGTTAAATTTTAAAATGCTATAGCCACACTAGGAAGTTTATTTTTAACTTTCTATGTTTATTTATGCCTTGCATCTAATATAAATGAAAGTAAATGATGCCTCAAGACATAGAACTTTCTATTTTATTGTTATGTTGATTTTTTTCAAAATGATGTGCTATAAAACAAAGTGAAAGAAAAAGAAGAGAGAACAGATCTGAGATCTGACATTATGTCTTCAGTAACTTCACCAATTGTGATAATAATATAAGAAGAGTGTAAGTTTGAGAATCAGAAGAACTGGGTTCTCTGTTTCAATCTGCCACTAATTTGCTGGGTTCCCAGAGGAGCTTTGAATTCACTCTTATAATCCCTCAGTTTCCCAATCTGGCAAATGAGGAATATGGTCTGGATTGGATAATTTCCAAACTCCCTACAAACCCCAGACTTAAGTGCCTTTGCTTTTTCCAATGCCTCCTTGAAGCTGGGGTCACCGAGAGGTGGCACCCAAGAACCAATCCTGAGAGCAGTAAAAATGCCACCCTTGTTTCTGCTGCAGCCATTGTGAAGAGCCTTAGGAGGAAAAACAAACAAACCTCTGGTTTCTTTGATCTGGTATAACTAGCAACTTGATTTATTAAAAATAGCTGCCATTTATTGAGACTTTTCTTTGTTGCCAGGCACTATACTAAATACCTTTTATCATTATTCATTTAGTCTTCATAATCACCCCATGAGGTAAATTCCATTTCATTGTCAAATGGGAGTATTTTTCAAATGGAGAAGTAAAAACTTAAAGAAGTGGAATAACTTACCCAAGTCACAAGAACAGAAAATAGGGCCAGATCTTGGACTCAGTGCTCACTAATGCCCTTGCTCCCAACACTAAGTTCTCAGTGTTTGACGCTCATTTCTCTCTGGGATAAGGCTCCTACTATGGGAATGCTTTTGATGCAGGTCTTATCCTGAGAAATAGGAGCTTATATTTTATGGTGTCTCACATTTGGGAACCAGGATATGAAGAACTTGCATGCCAGGTTGAGAGTTGGGATTTGTTTTGCTGGAGATGGAGAACCTCTGAAAGTTTTTAAGATATCCATATTCCAAAATTTTCTTTTACCTTTACCATGAATGACTGTCTTCCCACAAAAGTCATGCGTGTCACTGCTGCTCCATCTCTCTACACTCTCATTTGGCCAAACATAGAGTGATGCCTCTTTATCCAAACAGCCTGTAGTGTGCCACCTCTAAGCCTTTGTTTATATTGATCCTATGTGTTTCCCTTCTTTTCCCGCCTATACAAATTCTACACAAGGAGTCTTTGAACTTCTCTTCTGTACCTTCTTTCATGAGCCTACCACTGCAGCACTGAAAATTCATTTTCTCCTGGGATCCCATAGAGAAAGATAAAATAGGTTTAGAGGTAGGTAAGAAAGAAAGTAACCTTGATTAGTACAAATCATGGGCCATGGACTTTGCCGGGAGCTTGCATATACTATCTATAATCGTTTTGACCATCATGCAGGTAAGAATAATTATGCCCATGTATGATGTGAGACTCTGAGAAATGATGAACCCTGCCCAGGGTCACAGAGTCAAACTTGTTGGTGGGTTCCAGATGCAAGCATAGTTCTATTTGACTTCAGAACTCAAGTTCTTTATATTACAACACATTACACCTACACATACAATAATTTTCGCACTAACTTTGCAAGGGGAATATTTTAATATCACCATTACCCAAACATGAAAACTTGGTTCTGAAAGGTGAAAATCTTACCCAAAGTTTTAAAAAAAAATCTAACATCTAGTAGGACAAAGCAAGTCGAAATTATAGCTAAGGTTATACAGGAAGAACTCATTTTTTGTACTTTGTTCCATATTGTCCTTTGCAGTGATTTTTACACATTAAAGGTTTGTGGCAACTCTGTGTCCAACAAATCTATTGGTGCCATTTTTCCAACAGTGTGTGTTTACTTCATGTCTCTGTATCATATTTTCATAATTCTCACAATATTTTACATATTTTCAGCCTTAATTCTTTTTTTTTAAGGCTTTTACTTTTTTTATTAAACTTTTTTATTATAAAATTGTGGGGTACAGTTGAGGGTTAGGTATACAAATGTGCATCGTTCAGGCACCCTTGTTCATAAGGGGTATCTCCCCATCCCCAGATAGATATTGACTACCTTTAGCCCCACCTCCCTTCCCCTCCCTACCCCTCCATAGTTTCCCACCACTGTCAGTCCTTTTTTTTTTTTTTTTTAAATATTATGGTAGATGATCAAGGTCCACTATATGAGTGAGAACATGTGATACTTGGATCTTTGTTTCTGTGAGAGATCACTCAGTATTATAGACTCTAGCTCCTTCCAGGTTGCTGCAAAATTCATGATTTTGTTCCTTTTTATGGCTGCATAGTATTCCATTGTTTATATGTACCACATTTTTTTAATCCAGTCCTCTTTTGATGGACAGCTTGGTTGGTTCCAAGTTCTTGCTATTATGAACAATGCTGCGATAAACATTCGTGTGCAGGTATCTTTTTGATAGAGTGATTTGAGTTCTTCAGGGTATATTCCCAGTAGGGAGATTGCGGGGTCATATGGGTGGTCGATATTTAGAGCTTTTAGGAATAGCCACACTGCTTTCCACAGAGATTGCACTAGTTTGCACTCCCACCAACAGTGTAGGAGTGCTCCCGTTTCCTCACACCCTCTCCAGCAACTATTATTTTTTGAATTATTGATAATGGCCATTCTGACTGGAGTTAGGTGGTATCTCAGTGTGGTTTTGATTTGCATCTCCTTGATGATTAGTGAGGTTGAACATTTCTTCACATGTCTGTTGGCCAGCCTTAATTCTTATATGAAGAAAGTATTGGCGGACAGGATAGATCAAATCAGCCACAACATTCCCTAAGTCATTCCCTAATTCAGAGCAAGGCCCTAAATTTCTTCAATTCTAAGAAGGCTGAGAGAGAGAGAAAGCTGCAGAAGAAAAATCTAAAGCTAACAGAGGTTGATTCATGAAGTTTAAGAAAATAAACAATCTTTTTAACATAAAAGTACAAATACTGATATAAAAGCTGCAACAAGTCACCCAGAAGATCTAGCTAAGACACTTGGTGAAGACGACTATGCCAAACAAAATATTTTTCAATGTAGATGAAACAGCCTTTCACTGGAAGAAAATGCCATCTCTTTCATAGCTAAAGGGAAGTCAATGCCTGACTTCAACACTTCAAAGGAAAGGCTGATTCTCTTGTTAGGGGCTAATGAAGCTAGTGACTTTAAGGTGAAGCCAGTGCTTATTAAACATTTCAAAAATGTTTAGCAATATAATTATGCTAAATCTGTTCTGCTGTGTTCTCTAAATGAACAACAAAGCCTGGATGACAGCACATCTGTCTACAGCATGGCTTGCTGAATATTTTAAGACCATTGTTAAGACCCACTGATGAGGAAAAACAAGATTCCTTTTAAAAATTACTACTCATTTATAATACACCTGGTCACCCAAGACCTTTGATGAAGATGAACAAGAAGATTAATAAATGTTTTTCATGACTGCTAATACAACATCCATCCTTTAGCCCATGGATCAAGGAATAATTTTGACTTTTAAGTCTTATTATTCGAGAAATACATTTTGTAAGGGTATAGTGATTTCTCTAAACAGATCTGGACAAAGTAAATTGAAAACCTTCTGGAAAGAATTCACCATTCTAGCTGCTATTAAGAACATCCATGATTCATGGGAGAAAGTAAAAATATCAACATTAATAGGAGTTTGGAAGAAGTTGATTTCAAACCTTATTGATGATTTTGAGGGATTCAAGACTTCAATGAAGGAAGTACTGCAGATGTGGTAGAAATAGTAAGAAAACTAGAATTTTAAATGGAGTCTAAAGATGTGACTGAATTGCTGCCATCTCATGATAAAACTTGAATGAATAGGGAGTTGCAAAGAAAGTGGTTTCTTGAGATGGAATCTACTCCTGATGAAGATGATGTAAACATTGTTGAAATGGTCACAGAAATTTTAGACTGTTACATAAACTTAATTGATAAAGCAGAGGCAGGGTTTGAGAGGATTGATTCTAATTTTGACTGGAATTCTTCTACTGTGGATAAAATGCTATTAAATAGCATTGCATGATATGGGAAAGTTTCGTGAAAGGAAAAGTCAATCAATGCAAGCAAACTTTGTTATTGTCTTACTTTAAGAAATTGCCACAGCTACCCCAAGCTCCAGCAACCACTACCCTGATTAGTCAGCAACCATCAACACTAAGACAAGACCCTACATCAGCAAAAAGATTGTGACTTACTAAAATCTCAGATGACCATTAGCTTTTTTAGCAATAAAATATTTTTTAACGTTTTTAAAATTAGTACATAATTGTACATATTTATGGAGTACATGTGATATTTTGATGCATGCATATAATACATAAAGATCAAATCAGGGTAATTGAGATATCCATCACCTCAAATATTCATCATTTCTTTGTGTTCAGAACATTCCAAATCTTTTCTCCTAGCTAAGCAATAAGTAATAAGGTGGGTACTTGCATTTTTAAGCATAATGCTATTATATACTTAATAGACAATAGTATAGTGTAAACATCAATTTTATATGCACAGGGTAACAAAAATTTTATATGACTCACTTCACTGCAATATTTGCTTCATCATATTAATCTTGAACCAACCTCCAGTATCTTCAAGGTATACCTGTATATCTCCTGTTACATAATAGAAGCATATTAAGCATTTCATTGTTGTTAGAAATATTTATGTAGTCTTCATCCTTTGTTCCTGGCACAGAAATCCTAAAACCCTTGGACTTTCTTGAGTAATGTGGATGAGAAGAGCATCTTTTTTAATTTATAATAAGCTGCTCTCAACCATACCTGAGTTTCTGCTAATGAGGAAGCTCTTGGAAAACTGAAGCTGGTTGCCAGAGGACCCTATCGTGATTAGGAAAGTTGACATTTTCAACCCTATCCTCTGGCCTGGGGTTGAGGGAGACTGAGTTACCAATGATTTAATCAATCATTCCTATGTGATGGAACCCCCATAGAAAACCTATACAATGGAGTCCTGGGAGTTTCTGGATTGATGAACACATTAAGGTTCTGGGAGTAAGGAGTTATGGGAATCCCCAATTGATAGCCAAGTCAAATAAGTGTGGAGATAACTTGGGAACTCACTACTTACAATTGGTGTTTGAAGTGAAGGGCAGTCTTGTGAAATTGAGCCCTAAACCCATGAGATCTGTGCTAACTCCAGAAGCATCAAAATTATATTAACCTATAGGATACCCAGCTGATATTTACAAAGAATTAGAAAATTGTCTGGTGTAGAAAACCCACATATTTGGTGTCAGAAGTGTTGTAATTATAGAAAAACTTTTTTTTATTTTAGTCCTAGACATTTCCTTCTCCAAGAAGACTGTGCTTCTTGAGGTGAGGGGTGTGTCTGAGTTATCTTGCATCCAAGTTATAAAGTCTTAATAGCTCAAGACTTACTATCCACTCTTCACTAAGTAAATATAAATTAGATTATAAAATAAGAAAAGGGACGCTTCATGCACCACCTTATGTTGGAATGGCATTTTTAGTTTCTATAGTTTTCTCAGTTTTACCTGAACAGTGGAGGTAACACTTCACTGTTTCATTGCTGGATTAATTGTGTAAGCAAAATGAGCAAGTGCTGGTTGTTGATGAAAAAGACAAACTGTAAACTATTTAAAGAGGTTTTTTTCTGAGTCAAATATGAATGACCATAGTCTTAAGAGGTCCTAAGAACATGTGCCCCAAGGTGGTCAGGTTGCAGCTTGGTTTTGTATATTTTAGGGAGACAGAAGTTTTAAGGCAAGGACATAAATCAATACATGTGAGGTATAAATTGGTTTGGCCCAAAAAAGGTGGAACATCTTGAAGCAGGGGGATGATAAGTCATAGAAGGGTTTCGGGGAGCCTTTAGTTGACAATTGGTTAAAAGTTAAGCTATTGTCTAAAGACCTGAGGTCAGTAGAAAGAAATGTCTGAATTAAGATAAGGGGGTTGTGGAGACTAAGGTTCTTATTATATAGATAAAGTCTCATAGGTGGCAGCCCTTAGAAAGACAGCAAATGTCTCTTATTCAGACTTAAATGTGTAAGACTCTCAGATAATCCCTCCTGGACCTAAGAATGCCTAAAAGGGGGAAGATCTGGTTATGTTCATGGAGATTCTCTACAGATGCAAATTTCCCCACAAAAGACAACTTTGAATTTTTATTGTCTTTAGGGTCTGCTATCTGTCATGTGATGCTATACCAGTGTCAGATTGGAATTAGGTATTTTATTTCCACCGAGCCTGTCTCACCAGTTTTATGTTCTCTATTTTCATGTTAATGCTAGTCAGTTGTGCCTAAACTCCAAAGACAAGGGGTATAATGAGTTATGTCCAACCTTCTTTCCCTTCATGATCTGAAATTTAGTTTTTCAGGTGTCCCTCACTCAGAGGAGGGTCTGTTCAATCAGTTGGGGGACTTAGAATTTTATTTTTAGTTTACGTGGTTTATATAAGTACTCACTAAGGTACAGATAATATGAGAATGTGATGTTGAGGATGATTCAAACCTCATATGAGGTTTCCCAGTGGTTTAGACAAGCCCAAGGGCACTTAATCTCAATTTGGAGTGAGGGAAAGGATTACGGAGGCTGTGACTCCCTCGGTGGCAAACACGCAACTGGAAAAGTGGGTCTGCCAACCCAGAACTCCTAATACTAAACTCTTCTCACACTCTTCCCTACTTGCTCATTCTGCCTTCTATCCAGAAGATGTGGTTGTATGTAGCCACAGGTGAAAGAATTCTGAAGAAATATGTCTTTAGGGAAAAAATAAAAGAAAAATCTTCAAGTTGTATAAATAAGTCTAAGAATGCAAACAAGGTAGAGCTTCAGAAGGAAACCTACATGCCAGAGCTCAGCAGAGAAAGCCCCTCGGATGACAGAATAAATGAAAAAATCAGAAAGGGCTAAATCCAGTCTTCACTTGGATATCTAGAAATTATTTTTAAAAGGTGAGGCAGTTTTCTTTTGGAAAATAGAAGTATGGGGTGGGTGTTCCTGTGCAATTAGCTGGTCTTGACTTGCCAAACACCTACTGAAGCCAGGACAGGTATGGTTAAAGCATGTGGCTGGTTGAAATAAGCACATGTGAATAAAAGAGCTGCATCACTGTTTTGTCCTCCTATTAACTAGTTGTGCACCTTTGACCAAGGGGCAGCCCCTCCTGAAAGTAGGGGGTGATCAGGGTTCCCACGGGAGGAGGTGTTTGTCACTGAGGTGAACAGAGATGATTTTAGATATTAAAAACCCTTAACCCATTTCAAGTTCTCTTTTATTCTTTCTGACTATATCAAAGAGGGAGGTGCACTTTGGTGCTAGTCATCTTCAAAATCATTCCATCTTGTGGGTGCCCTCACTCCCTCATTTTTTGTATATTTTAAAATAAAGAAACTTCAAGTATCTGTTGCATAAGATCATTCTGTTGTTAACTGTATTTATTTTTATCTTTGGCAATACTGCTTTTCCATTTACTGCAATGGTGTAATATTTAAGTAAAAGAAAGTGAGTCAAACTTAAGTGTGAGCTAAATATTATACGCAGTATTTGAATAACTGAAATTTGAGAAATATGAAGCCAGGTTTTGTCTTGCTGCTTTAAGAATGAAATGCAGGCCTGCAGTAGGAAGCTCATCTAGAAACACAGAGGGGCACGCTCCCTCAGACCTACAGAATCAGAATCTGAACTTGACTAAGCCCCCAGGTGACCCATGTGCACATTGCAGTTTGAGAAGCCCTGGTCTAATGGTTCTTCTAGTTCTTCCTAATTCTCTCCAAAATGCTTCTATCACCATAGTAGATTCTGAGGGCATCCTCTCTCCCAGGTTCTTTATTTCCTTTTTGTTTTGTTCAGTATTTAGAGAAAAATAAATAAAATGAAGAACTTCTGTTGTTGTTCTAGGGCCTTTTGGGCAAGCCTGAATCTCTCTTCTTACTCTGCTTCTTACTGGTCATAGAACCTTGAGAACTGCACTTCGCCAATTTATATTCATTTTAGTTCCTTTGTATTTTAGTTCCTTAGGGATTGTAATCTTTTACTCTCACCATGACTGTACCCACACACACACACACACACACACACAATTATTATAGTGCCTGGGACATCACCGCAGGTCCACAAATAGTAGTCACAGAGTCACTTTCCTTTTCTTTCTAACTTATGGGAAACTCCAGGTCTTTTACTGTGAGGAAAAGAAATACATTCTCTGCAATGCCAACTACACACTTGAATCTCGAATTTGGATTGTGAGTGCCCGATAATTTAGTTGACATCAAATTACAGTGTTTGTGAATACTCGTCCCCATTAACAAGTCAGCTATCAAAAGGTCCTGGAAGATGAGGATTTCTGCCTTGCTGATCGGATCTGTTCAGGATACCAGCTCAGTGCAGACCAGTTTCTGGAGGAGTCAGAGCCTTGGGTGGGCGGAGAAAAGAGCAGGGAGAGCCACTTGGCATGTGAGCTACCCTGGATGCTTTGGCTGGTACATCCCACAGTTTTTACATAACTCAGGGCCAGAGGGAAGCAAGCATGGACACCCTTTTCTCTACTACCCTCAGAACAAGGAGGCAGCCATGGAGAGACAGTAGGCTTGGTAGCCACAACAGCCTCAGTTCCCACTTGCTATGAGACCTTGGGTTGGTACTAGAGCTCTCCGCATCTCAGTTTTCCCAACTAGAAAAACAAAGCTAAGCACTGAGACTTCACAGGACTGTTGTGAGGATTAAGTGAGACTGAGTATATAAACATGCCTAACATGATGCCTGAGGTGTTAATGTCCTAACACCAGGCACTGGGGACTTGGTAACTATTTGTTCCTCTTTTCACCCATCAAATTCTACTCAGCCAGATAGACTTGATTTTAAATCCTGTTTCTTCCATTTCCCGTTGTGCCACTTTGGTCAAGCCATGTAATTTAATTTCTCTGAGGCTCAGTTCCCTGTCTGGAAAATGAGGGTAGCAATCCCCTCCTTGCAGCTCTTTGTGAGGATTAAGAAAATGCAAGGAAAGCCCTGGCACACGAGAGGCACAGTAGAGGTGTTCCTTCGGGCCACGGTTGGCTCTTACCATTCAAGGAGGTAGAGCTCAGCCCTCACTTCCTCCACAACCTTTAATAGTTCTAGACCCGCCTGGGCAGCGAGACCTCATCTCTACAATAAATCAAGAAATCAGCCGGGCGTGGTAGCGCCTGCCTGTAATTCCGGCTACCCGGAAGGCTGAGGCGGAAGGATCGCCGGAGCCCAGCAGGTCGAGGCTGCGGTGGCCGGGAGTGGCCACTGCACTCCAGTCTGGGCGACGGAATGAGACTCCAACTCAAAAAAAAATTTTTAAATAAATAAATAAATAAAATAATCCCACCCCTTTGCTGGGTCCTCCCTACCTTTGGAAACCTTTATAAGTTGACAGGGTTGAGGCCCAGAGCCTCTATTTACTCTATACTCCTTCCTTAGAGGGGCTCTTCAAAAGAATTTCATGGTTTTAAATGCCATATACTCTGATGACTTCCAAATTTAAATCTCCAGCCAAGACCTCTCCCTGGAATTCTAGACTCATAAATTTAACTACCTGTGCCATATTCCCACTTGAAAATCATAAAACCATCTTGGATTTAACATATCCTAAATTGCACGCTTAAATTCCACTCACATCACCATCACATCTGCTCTGCGCCATGTTTTCCCTTCTCGGTGTCTCAGGCCAAAATCACAGGAGCCATGCTTGTCTCACCTCTTTCTTTCATATCCCACTCTAATCGCCCACACTCAAAGGGTCACAGAAGAGTGTTGTTCCCGTAACATCTCCAAGACTCTGCTTAGGTGATCTCTGTAGGCTCAACTTCAAGGCAGACTTAGTCCTCAATGAACAAGTGTGGCAGAAAATGTAAGAAGACAGGATAAGAAGGGGATAGATACAAAAAGATTAAACAGACAGGCAGCTAGTAACATAAAAGAGTGACCAAAAGGACATAGCAAATCAGGACCTGATTGAGAAACATCCCAATCTGGGTTGTGGTACCTGCAGACCAGGTGAGTGGCATGCTTAACTAGGTAGTCAGTGTGGCTCGGAGCAGAATGCTTTCCTGGGTACCTGGCCCAAAGGCGAATGCTAGCTGAGTCAAGCAGGCATGCCTGCACCCTAGAGAGGCTCTATTCCTAGCAAGGGAGCTAAGGTGAAAGTTAGGAACTGAGACAGACGCCAGCTAGCAATAGGACTGAGGGTGGGCAGCAACTCTGTGTTTCCCTCAAGCAGTTCTAGGGAACCCAGAGAAATTCCAGAGCAAGCCTCTTCATTCCCTCTATCCCCCTAGGAAGGCAGCCCTTGTCCGTGTGACCTCAAGAACTGACTGGGTGGAACTGAGTCTGTGCTATTTATCTCAGGAGACTCCAACAGAAAAGGACTCGACAGGCAGATAATAGGCCTGATTCACCCACCTAGATGTCTGTGACTTCTAAGTCCTCCTTCCCTCCCCTCCAGCTGCTGCCCATCGTCTCAACCAACAATCCCCCTGATACAGTCCATCGGTTTCCTCAGAGGCCAAATAGCCTCAGCACGGACTCATGAGCTTAGACAAGGCTGTGAGCATCCGCGTTCAGCCATCAAGTCCCAACAAATCACTTCCCGAGGGTCTATTTATCTTCTGTTTCAAAGCAGCAGGCCGGGATCTATAAATTGTAGCTGGAATTCAGGTCTATTTTCTAGGTCAGGGGTGTGTTGCATATCAGTAGTGGAGCTGAGTCCATTTGCCTACTGTAGTGAAACAGACAAGCTCAGCGGGCCGCAGGCCCTGCGTGGGCCGCCGGCCATAAACCTCAGCAGCAGACGGGAACCGCAGAGCCTGGAGACAAATGAACTGCCTCGGAGCTGGCCCAGTCCTTCTTTTACAGGCTCTGAGAGGTTTTCCGCGCAGAAGCTGAATTTTGCTAACGGCAAATCTAGTGCTTATACCGGGCTTGGCATTCTATTACAAGTGTGCTTAAGGATCTAGGGTATGTGTTGAGCATTCTGGGGCTTTACGGACCTGCACAAACACACAGGCAGCACGCAGCAGCAAAAATCACAAGGCTCTTGGGTCAGAACTGGTTTTAAATCCCAGCTCTGCTCCTTCCTGTGGGACTTGAGGCAAATTGTTGGAACTTCTGTTTTCTCCTATGTAAAAAAAAGACCCAGTGAGGTACACTTTGTTACATGGCTAAAATGAGATGAATCAAAATGCCTGATGCACAGCAGACACTCCGTGACGTGGAGCGTGTTTAAAATTAGAAATACTTGCATGGAAATGGCAAAAAGGCTTAGTAGGCTCCTGCTTGGTGTGGGGATTTTAATGAAGGCACTCGGAATCAGACCTTGTCGGGTGTGAATCTCGGTCTATCAGCTTACCGGTCAGGTAACCTTGGGCGTGTTATTTACTTTTCTATGACTGGGGATAATAATAATACCCATCTCATAAAATTGTTGACATGACTAAAATCGTGATGCCTTAAAGCACAAAGCATAGTATCTTTTGCATAGTAAAACCTTCATAAATGTGAGCCATTACACCTTGACTGGCTAACCAAAGTCTTAAACTCAGTTTAATGAGACATACTTTAACCAAGCTATCCTGTGTGTATGTAATTTATGGTCATATATTTATTATTTGGGAAAAAATAACATTGAAATAATCTTTGGTTGAATTGTTGATCCAATTGAGTGGAACCTGGCTTTATTGGCTCTTTATTGGGAGTGTGGGTGCTGCATGCTGTGATGGATACAAAGATGAATAAGGAATGAGAAGGAAATGGATTTACCAAGACCTGTGCTGAAGACTCTCAGATAGATTATCTCTTTTAATCTTTCCATATAGCTGATATTAGTTCTGTTAGGAAGAACAATTCATGGTCATTGTGGAAAGGTTGGCAAGAGAAAAATATATAAAAAACAAAAATTAAAATCACCCATAGCTGCTGTTAGCTATTTGCTGTATTTCCCTCATGTCCTTTTTCTGTGCAAAGTGCATGATACGTTTAAGCCTCAATTCTCTTATCTGCAAAATAAGAATAACACCCTCATCATCCAGAGGTGGTTAGACGGCAAATGAGATTCTTTAAGGGAAGGAGCTAACAGTGCCTGGCATTTAGTCTCAATAAATTGTTGTTTCCTTCAGATTCTATCACATGTAAATAATTTCATAAAGCTTCCAAAACTAACATATGAATGTCTGAGAATATGAGATGGTCTTTCACAGCGATTACAAGGCCCAGGAATAGATTTGGATCCTCTTCGTAGAGCGACAATTTACTCAAAGATTTTAGAGGGTGCTGGTAAAAGTTATGATTTTTATACTAAAAACCATGTAACTGTCAGAATGCAAAATTATTGACAATGTTTAAGGTAAAATAAGAGATTGCAAAGAAACATTGCCCAAGTAGCTGGCCAGCTCAAGCTAAGCCCCAGGCCCTGGGATATGCTTTCTTTCTCTTTTTTTTTTTTTTATTTTTAATTTTAAAGATGTGGGGTACAATTCAGGGTTAGGTATATAAATGTTCATTATGCAGGTACCCATCATGAGGTGTGCACCCCTCCCCTGGCAGTTTCCCACTACTGCCAATCCCATCCTACCTTCCCCTGGCAGTTGCCCACTACTACCAACCCCGTTCTTATAGTATTACGATAGTTGTTCAAGGTCTGCTTATGAGTAAGAACATGTGATACCCGGTTCTTTGTTTCTGTGATAGATCACTCGTATTATAACCTCTAAATCCATCCAAGTTGTTGCGAAGTTCATAATTTTGTCCTTCTTTATAGCTGCATAATATTCCATCGTGTATATGTACCACATTTTTTTATCCAGTCCTCTTTTGATGGGCAGCATGGTTGATTCCATGTTTTTGCTATTGTGAATGCTTCAGTAAACATGCATGTGCAGGTATCTTTTTTATAGACTGATTTAAGTTCCTCTGGGTAAATTCCCAGTAGGGAGATTGTGGGGTCATATGAAAGGTCAATTTTTAGATCCTTTAGGAATCACCAAACTATTTTCCACAGAGGTTGTACTAGTTTATATTCCCATCAACAGTGTAGAGTGTTCTCTTTCCCCCACATCCTCCCCAGCATCTGTTGTTTTCTGAGTTATTGATGATGGCCATCCTGACTGGAGTTAAGTGGTATCTCATTGTGGTTTTAATTTGCAGTTCTTTGATGATGAGTGAGGCTGAGCATTTTTTCATGTATCTGTTAGCTGCTCGTATATCTTCTTTTGAGAAGTGTCTATTCATAGTATGTACCCTTCTATGGAAAGTGTGAGAGATACTGCTGATGAATCCAGAGTTGTGGAAAGGTTTTAAGCTGAAAACTAATGTGGTCAGGTGTTGGTGTTAGGTCACGCTGGTGCTCATGTGAAGGGTGGGTTAGGGGTAACCACAGAGGGAAATCCTATCAGGAACACAGTGCAGTGGTCCTCATAGTAAGTGATGACAGCAAGAACTAGGAAAATGTCAATGGGAATGATGAGGAGGAGATAGATTTTGAAAATTAGAAGACAGAATAAAGAGAATCTTATCATGATTCAAATGTGGAGAATAAGGGAATCCTAAGAGCCTAGAGAGACTGTGAATTTATAAAAATGACACACACTATCATTATTAATATATAATAGAAAATTGGCTGGGCGTGATGGGAGCAATTTGGGAGACAGAGATGGGAGGATTGCCCAAGTCCAGGAGTTTGAGACCAGCCCAAGCAACATAATAGGACCTCATCTCTACAAAATAAATAATAATAATAATAAAAGAATTAGCCAGGCATGGTGGTGCACACCTGTAGTCCCAGCTACTTGGGAGGCTGAGGCTGAAGGATCTCCCGTGCCCAGGAGGGCAAGGCTGTGGTGAACCATGATTGTGCCACTACACTCCAGCCTGAATGACAGAGTAAAAACCCAACTCAAAAAATATATATTATTATATATTATTATTATTATAAATATATATAGTATACTACATACATAGTGTATATATGTATATATATAATAGATCTACTATATGTGTGTATATACACACACATATATATAGTAGAAATTATTTGCTTTGCTATAAAACTTCTTGACTTCTCTTTCACTTTAATTATAGGAAACTTAATTCAAACACACACACACATATGCACTCACACACATATATATAATTGAATATTTTCTCATTTCTTGAAATGACTCCCTGAATCCCTGAAAAGTATTTTGAGCATTATACTTCCCCAGATATGCTAGAAATCAGTAATTGCCTGCTTTAATCACAGGCTCTTAGTATGATTCCCATATTTTCATATGTCATATTCACAGGCATATATATGTTAGTTTTAAAAGGTCTATGAAGTTTTTCATATATAATAGAATCTGAATGAAACAGCAATTTATTGAGACTAAATATCAGGCACTGTTAGATCCTTTCCTTAAAGATCTCATTTGCTGTCTCACCATCCCTGGATGATTGGAGTGTTATTCCCATCTTACAGAATTGTGGAATCCTTAAGTGAAGACTATGCATGACCTCAGGTCCTCTGTGAAAGTGGCTGCTCTTGCTGGGGAAGCGAATGTGGAATCACATTTCAGGACCAGAGCCCACTGATGCAAGGGCACGTTTTCTCTCTGACAATATCAGGGCAAAAATTAAACATTCATAATATGGTAATTAAGAGCTGAATAATTTACTCTAAACCAATAAAGTAGCTGTTGGTAGTGTGATATGTCTAGAATGAAGCACAATGGAGAAAAAATAACAATGCTTGTTCATTAGCTATAAGCTTGAACTATGCAGTGAAAATGGAACATGTTACTGCTGTTACAATTAAAGTTTGGAAAGAGATTGTACTCCCAACACACAGACATTCAACAGCGAGGATGCTGCAGGAAGACATTAGCATGGAACTAAATATACAGTGTGCAGTACCTCAGATCCCTTGTGATGAGCTGTGTGACCCAGAGCAAGTCACTCAATTAATCTGTGCCTGTTTCCAAATCTGACATTGAGCACAAATAATTCTTGTCCTGTCAATAACATAATTTCACATCTAAAAGATAGTTAGTGATCTGTTATTATCACACCAGGCACACAGCAACCTAGAAAAAGCTTAGTATGGGATTCTCCCAAAATGTCCACTGCTATGACTGTTTCTCAGTGGCACTGGTCTCTTTTCCTATAACACTTGGATCACTGGGATAAGGAAAGTGAAATTACCTGATAAGCAGGTGCATTCTTGAGTCTATCAAAAATCCTAAATTTACTTAGTAATCTCTAGCAATCACAGATACTCTCAGAATCTCATCACAATCAAAGACATATTCAAAGGCCATCATAATCACTGCAGATCAGAGGAAACATATGTGTTTTATTTCTTTATTAGGGCTCCCAACATCCCTTTGGAGGATTTGGGCTGTGTTCTCACATACCCTCCTTTTAATTCACCATCTTGCTCTGAAGTTCTAAAGCTTTATATTTTTTGCTTCCAAATTCTATCTCCTGAAAGTACCCAAAGATCCTCCTAGATTTTTCTACCTTCAAAAAAATTAGATACAAGAAAAGAGGTCTAGCACATGGCATGTATGAAAGTGGTCAAGATCAAAGATTGGACTTTTAAGTGGTAGAAAGATGAGTGAGGCTTGGCTCTGCTTCAGGGAACTTCATTTAATGGTAGAGACAGGCCTATAAGTGACTACCCTGCTGGGAGGCCTAGAATAAGGAACTTTACAGATGCAAAAGCAGAGGGAAACATTTCACCTGAAGATGGGTAAGTTTCACTCTGTTTCCAACTGTTGATTCTTTCTAAGCTGAGGGAGCAGAATGAGCAGAGACAATGCTATGCATGAGGGTGGTGTGATGAAAAAAAGGTCATGAGCACTTTATGGCTGGAGCATGAAGGAACATAAAGAAAGGAAGGGTAGGCAGGCCCCATTACAGAATGCCTAGTGCCAGATAAAAGTATTTGAACTCCCAAACCCACAAACATTCAAGGGAGATGAATCTGTTTAGAAGTCTCCCTTTGAGATTCTTTGGTGGCGTCCTCAAGCCTCCCTTTTGTCTCCTCTGATAAACTGCCATTCTCCCAGCTGGGTGTCTCAAAGTCCAAATGTCATACAATATGTGCATAATAAATATTTGTTGAAGAAATAGTTAACTATTCATCATTAACATGTTTCTCCTCATTACATCAAGAAGAAAGATTATCCATGTGAACTAAGTGGTTGGCCTGGAACTGAGCAGAGAGTTCCAGTTATGGCTGTGTGGTCTACGGCTGCTGGAAGGTCACCTAACCTCCCTAGGCCTCATTAGCTCTCAGAACTGGAGAAATAAAGACAACTCGTCTCTTGGAGTTTTAGAACAAGGAAACTAATTAAAATTCCATTTGCAAAATCTAAAGGAAAACACTAAAACCTAGCTCTCAGAATCCAAGGTTGATTATATATATCAATCTGATTTAGATGGCTTAGACCTCTTTCCTGTGTTTTTCATGCCTGCTCCCTTATTAAGAGGGTAAAGGAAAAGATACCCTTTTGATGTGTTTCTTTCTATGCAGACCATGCTTTGAAAGATTTTTATGTAACAAACAACCTGCATTTATTTAGCAACAGCTAATTTATCTCATTATTTTTATTAATCAAAGGTATCTATCAGTCAATCAGAGTTTATGATGTGGAAGCAGTAAGTTACCACATACTAACTTGATATACTCCAGTCAAAAGAAAAAGCAATTTGTCATTTTAATTAACCTTCATATGAGTAAATGTATTATTTGCTAGCCTTCTTGGAATGTAGAAAATAAGTTTCAGTTCCCATTACTGTCTTTAAAAGTCCTTACGTATATGAGAATTCTAGGTTGAATGTCAAAGGTAAAGGGCTCGGTCATTCACTAAAAGAGAAAGAAGTAACCAACCCAATGTCAAACACAGCTGAATTTGTTAGTAAAAATTATACCGTTTGTTCATTTAGCTGTTTATTAATTCTAATAGCATTATGAAGCACAAACTATGGGCCAAGTACATATGATAAAAGATATGGTCCATGCACTGAGAGAGTTCATGGTTTGCTCATTCGTTAAACAAATACTTACTGTGCACCTATTTTGTTTCAGGTGCTGCACTGGTCACTAGAGGCCTGAGATAGAAGACATTCCTTCAATAATTTCACAGTTTAGTGGTTCCAGATCTCATTCATACAAGTACACCCAGAGATCAAGAAGAACTCTATCAGCATCACAGGCTAATGACAATAATTCTTGCTGTAGGAATAGGAGAGAAAGGCCCCTATTAAGGAATCTAAATGGTAGGCTGAGAGAAGAATGCCCCAGTTAATTTATAAAGACACCCCCCACACCCACCCAATACACACCCTATACCATACCTGAGGTGATTCTGATATACCCAAGGCACAGCAGAGGATCACTAGTCCAATGGAAAAGATGAATATAAGAGGATTTTTGTGGACAGGGGATATTTGAAATTGATAGGAAGACTATAAAGATAGAAGACTATGAGGGATAGAATTTTCTGAGCATGACCTTTCAAGCCAGAATCAAATCAGGAATCTGACTCAACTATCTGTGAGTCATTGAGCAAGGTACTCTACTTCTAAGTTACCATCTCCTTACCCATAAAATGGGGTCAATAGTGTTAGCTCCATAATGTTGTTGTAGGGTTACTATACACAAGAGTGTAACACACTTCTACCTAGGAGCTTCTTAGTGAATATTTCTTTACTCCCCTGTACTAGGTAAACGTGCTTGGGAAAGTAGCCAAGATGTGTAGGGATATACATAACCAGCATCTCTTGAACTCTTTGTAATTGTTCATACTTATCTCTACAGTTCAGCTTCTCTCACAGGAATCACCTAATGACTTATTTCTCAGCAAGGACTAGATTAATAAATATTTCCAAAGTCATTTCTATTATTCTCTTCAGTGTACTTAAATACTTAATAAAGACAAGTATATCTTCTGAAACTCTGTCCACTAGGGATGTGTCTGAGCTTTTTTATTGAGCATTGCATTAAGTTACCTGCTTTGTTCATATGACTTTTGGCACGACTAAATAAGTCCTTATTTACATAGCTGTATACTAAAGAATTTCTAACACCAAACATAAGCTAGGAGGGCTGAAAATAAACTACAAAGATGTTAGGAGTGTGGTTTTGTAGGTGACTGTCTGAAGACTTGACAATGAACAACTAAACCTTCTCTAATAAGGCTTTACACCCAGATACACCACAGAAAGTGATTTTGTGAAGATATCCAAAGACTTTATATTATAGACTCTGAATATTATCTTAGCCCTAACTGTGCTTGGCATATCAGCAGCATTTGATTCTGTTCATCACTCTACCTTCCCAGAAACGCTTTCATCATTTGGTTTCCAGACACCAACCCCTTTAGATTTCCTTCTACCTTACTTTTGCACCTTCCCAGGAATCAAGGCTCATTCCTCTTCATCTCCTCAGTCTAAATATTGGGAGGCTGCAAGGCTTAGTTTGGGGATTTCTCTATTTATTCTCATTTATTCTCACCTAGTCTCTCAGATTAAAATACCATCTGTAGTGCTGGAATATGTACCGACATATATCTGACTTTAGAGAGGGGCCACACTGCTCAAACACATCCCTCTCCTGCCAGTGTCCTCACCATTCTGTCACTGCTTTCTTCGCAAAGGCTTCCCTTGTTGGTCAAATGTAAAAATATGTATTTTTCTGGCAGAACACCTTATGTTTTGATTTCCTCAACTTGGGATTTCATGGGTCTTGGAGTTTGTTCTTTAATTCCTGAAATATCAAGCAATACCTTTAAATATAATATTGTATCTAACATCTAGTAGTTTTAAAGTAGGACCTTTCAAGGTGACTGGTCTGCTGTACTGTCAGGGGCAAAGTCTGAGTTTAGCATTCTTCTCACACCCCAGAAAAGATGGTAATCGGGTTCCCTAGAAAAATCCTTATATTTCTGAGCCACTGTTTAATATTTATCCTTAGCTATTGCACATTCTTCCTTCTTTTGAGCCTAAATACCCCACGAATGTTAATGGGAACAACTGACAAACAGAACTCATGAATTCAGTTAGAAAGAAATTTAAAGCCCCTCAAAGCTAATCACAACTTGCTTTCTGAATCCCCTTGAAACATGTTCAAATGATCATCTAGCATCTCTTTATACTCATCAATGATAAGGAACTCACTGTCTCCTAAGGAGCCCATTTATTCATTCACCTGTCTGTCTATCTGCCTACCTACCTATCCATCTGTCTGTCTATCTAAAGATGTATTGCAAAGAATTGGCTTGCCCAGTTGTGGGGAATGGCTAGGCAAGTACAAAATCTGAAGCACAGGAAGGGTAGGCTGGAACCCTCAGACACATGCCAAAGCTGCTGTCCACAGGTAAAATTTCTTTAATAGAGAATCCTCAGTTGGGTTCTCAAGGCCTTTGATTGATTCCGGCTCACCCGATTAGCTGGGATAATCCCCCTTAAAATCAACTGATTATAAATGTTAAATGTAACTACCTTCACAGCAACAGCTAACTTAGTTTTTGATTGAATAAATGGGGACTTGTGCCTACTCTATTGTTGACACATAAAATTGACCATCACAGGTGCCATCTCTGTATTACCAAAATGTTAGGCAGTCTGTGTCTTTTATCTTTATACATTTTAATGGCCCTTGAATTAAATATCATTCTTATTTTAAAAATGAGGAAAGTATAATTCAGAAAGTTAAGGAATTCATTATTGTTGTTGTTGTTGTTATTAACATATGTAGGAAAACTGAGCCATGAAAATATAAAATAGCTTGTCTTTGGTACACATGCAAAACCTGTAAAACATGTTCATCTTATCATAAAGTTCAGTAAATATGAGTTCCCTTACCAAATTGTCCTTGTGTCCATCTTCATTTTAAGACAACTGCTAGTAGTTGTACCTTCCACTGTGGTTTGAAATGATGCTCAACATATTTGCTTAGGGTGTGTTTTCTTGTGGGTGTATGGGAAAAGCAGGTGGTGCTGTACTGACAGCACAGCTAGAATGGAAGACCATATTCTTGTCCTCACCAGTATACTGTCCATCTTTGGAAGTATTTTGAGCTTCTTGGAATAGTACAATATGTCATTGTGTTTACTGAATTTATTTTTGTGATGAAAGAAAATTCCTCCGTGCCCCCTTTTCTTCCAATAGCAAGACATTCTCCACAGGCATAAATTGAGATACTTGGAATTCTAAATGCATAGTCAGAACTTCTAATGTATTTTATGCATGTTCTCATGAACCCTTGGGACACATGTTGGAGGGCCTCAGGGATAATGCCAGTGTAAGGACTGCCTTGAAATTGGGTCTGAAGGATGATTGGGCAAGGAAGGAGGATGGAGGACACTGTTGTCATGGAATCATTGGGTAAGCATGACTAAACTTAGTGGGTTTCTTAGTAGTTGTGACTTAGTAGTTGTGACTGATCACAATTTCCATAACATAAATTCCATAAAATACCTTTCAGCATGTTTAGATATACTGAAAACTATATACTTTCTAAAATTAGGATCTAGATAGGCACTGAGACTTATCATCTTCACAATGATACTTTCTTTTTATGTAAATCTTGGCATAAATAGTACTTGAAGTCAAAACCAAAATTTGAAACATATGGTTTTATAAATGTGTAAGCAATAACAGGAATAACCAAGTTTGCATAACACTATAGTTTACAAAACATCTATATATGGTGGAATGGGAAGAGCACTATACTTTGAGTAAAACTTGGTATAGTATGTTGTATTATTGTATCCAATGTTCACTGCCTATGAGAGGCTGATACTTCTCTATCTTTTCCTCCCATCACAATAATGCAGACTTGGCCATGTGATTTGCTCTGACCAATGAGCTGTATGTGGAAATAGGGCATTGTATGGCTCTCTTCTCCATCTTCTCTCTCTGCCATGAGACAAAAGAGGCATAGAAAGATATGAATGCAAAGCCAAGCCATAGCCAAGTAGCAGTACGCATTACAGTGAATGAGGAAAACCTTTGTTGCATAAGCTGCTAATGTTTAGTGGTCATCTTTTGCCACAGTATTATTTAATGTAACTATCTGTGTTTGATTCTAGCTCAACCACTTATTAGCTACAAATGTTAAGGAACATATTGAAACTCTGTAACAATTCCCTCACGGATTTCTATAGATGATTAACTTATGCCTCCTTCACTGAGTTATTGTGAAAAGTAAATAAGAAAGTAATGAAAGTGGCCTGGAATAATTTCTGGCACATAATAAATAAAATTTAACCTCCCCTCATGAACTGTGTGGCACACAGTAGATACCATATCACAACAATTATTTTTTGTCTAGAAAATTTCAGCCATCCAGTATATGATTAACCCTCACAAAAGACAAAGGGATTTACTTTAAAGTTTATCTTTCTCATACTTCTCTGACTCTTTACTTCTTAGAATAAAACACAGTTCATCTTTAAGGATGAATTAGGACTAAATTTAAATCCTAAAAACAGACATTTGTTCCGAGGCTAAAATTTTTGAAAGACAACTTTTAAGGTAGATTTATTAAAGGAAATATTTATTATTAAATATAATTTATTAAAGGGAAGGACACAATGAGCAGGACAGCAGTGAAAGTATCTGCTGTCTGCCTAAAAGACTGTGTTTTTAATTTATTTTCAGTGAGTAGCATTTTTAAACATAAAATATGAAATCCAATCTTCAAATTAATGATACAGCTGGTTTAAAATAAGCCACAGTTCAAAGTTTAAATTGAGTGATCAAAAGCCTCATCTTCTTAATTGTGAGCTTTTGGGTCTGAAGAAGTAACCTCTCTGGAAGAAGGATAAACCCAAGGCCACTGCATTTTATATATTTTCTCAACCATGAAATATTCAACCTTGGAATAAGAAATGGCAAATTCATGTACATAATTATGTTGTACAATTCATCTGTTGAGATGCCCATTATAGAAACTCAAGAGTACCTTGAAAAACAGCCCACACAAGCTGGGCTTGCAGAAGACAACAGATCTGGGTTCTGCCTGTTCTGCAGAAATGCAGAAGAAGGGTTTACATTCTCTGGTTTCCCTGGAGACCCTGCTCTTCAGTCTTCCTGAGATAAACTCTCCTTTGCCACCCACCCTCAGCCAAAACCTACAGATAGCCTCTGCCCCAGACCAAACTACTTGGGCATTCACCTAGACCTAAGCTTCTTTTTTTTTTTAGATTAGAAAATATAGTTTATTTATAAAGTAAATTAGAGAGATAGAAGATTCACCTCCCCAAGGTAGGGAAGGGGGCCAAAGCTTAGAAAACATGGTGGCCATAGCTCAAAGAACACATGGCCTGGTCAGTGCTTAACAAAACAATGACTAGAAAGTCAATTAGAGAGAGAGACCGGAGATTTATCTCCCCAAAGTAGGGGAGGGGGCCAAAACTAAAAGACATAGCAACCATAGCTCAAAGAGCCATGCTGACACACCAGAGTTAACAAAGCAATGGCTGATTTGAGCTTCTTATCCCAACCCCACCCAGGAAGGAAGGAGAAAAAAATGGGAAGGAACAACAATTCCATGTACCTTTCCTTCTCTGAGGGTTAAATACTCAACATTTTGCAACTTAGTCTTTCATTTCCCAGAATCTGAGTGTTAGATAGCCCAGGAACATTTCAAACATCTCTCAGCTACTAAGTGATCTTTAGCACCCTTTTATTTTGGGGATTAATTAATTTGAAAACAACTAAAACAAAGGTGTCAAGAAACAATACGTGTGTGTGTGTGTGTGTGTGTGTGTGTGTGTGTGTGTGTGTGTGTTGTTTTGAGTTGGAGTCTCACTCTGTCGCCCAGACTGGAGTGCAGTGGCTGCTCCCGGCCACCGCAACCTCGACCTGCTGGCTCCTGCGATCCTTCCGCCTCAGCCTTCCAAGTAGCTGGAACTACAGGCATGCGCTACCATGCCCAGCTGATTTTTGATTTATTGTAGAGATGAGCTCTCGCTGCCCAGACGGGTCTCGAACCCCCGGGCTCAGGCAATCCACTCACCTCAGCCTCCCAAAGGCGCAGGATTACAGGCTGAGCCACCGAGCCTGGCACAATACAAATTTTAAAAATACTAATAGCTATCAATGATTAAGCTCTTGATATAAACCTGGAATTTTCAAAAGGTCACCTTTAATCCTCTCAAAAACCCATTTTATAGATAACAAATCACAGACTTTGAAGAGTTAAGGGACTTGTCCAAGGTTACTCAGGGAAGAAGGATCGGAACCACAGTTTACACAGACTAAAATCCGAGCTCATGTTTGTATGTCCTACCAAGCTGCATGGCCATTTTATCTGATTAACTGTTTCAGGAAGCACATTTGAAAGCAGTGAAAGATAAACTTCATTTGTTCCTTCTGAGGTCTGCTAGAGGCAGCAGGTTAAACGAGGATATAAAAACTGTCTCTTGTGAATTGTTATGCGTTTTGTTTTAAATAAAGAATTGGCTTACTTCTGTAAATAGCATAAAGAAGTGTTTTATTTTTATTATAATTCATTAGAACGTTCACAAAAAGGGACACTGGAATGCTGAGCTTCTCTAGAGAGAAGGCTGATACAATTTACCCAGTACTGAGGTTCAGCCAAGTTTTTCTCATTTTGCTCAAACATGACCACAGTCTTTCCCCCAGTTTTTTTCCACTGTTTTCACCCCAGGAAAAAGCTGTTTCTGCTTCTATGAAACATCAATTTTAAAAAGTCGTCAAGCCCTCAAGCCTGTGTCAACAGGCTTTATTTTTCAGTAAACACATTAGATGCTGGTCTTCTTGTCTCAAAATATCTAAAATACACTTTCCTTAGCTTCTCCTCCTGCAGGTACCTGATCCTAGCTCTTGGGGGAATTATAAAGAGGGGTAGGGCAGTCTCCTATTCTGAATATAGAGTCAAGGAAATCACTTTCCCTCAGTTCCACCCTGGAAGTTTATGGAGACCCACTGGGGCCCTGAGGTCACAGAAGCTCCAAAACAGTAGAACTGAGTCACTACTATGTCACTCCTGTCTATATCAGTGTCCACTACTAAACTGGTCTACTTCAGGTAGGCAACACCCTGTTTTATGTTAAACAGAACTGAGAAGGCAAGAGCTGCCTTAGAGTCTTTAAGTACTTTGCTATTTAAAATATGTCTGCAGACTGACATTATTAGTACCACCTTTGATCACCATAAAAATTACAGAACCTCAGGCCCTGTCTCAGAGGAAAAAAACCAGAATGTGCATGTTAACAAGATACCCAGCTAATCTCTGTGCACCCTAAGTTTAAGAAACATGGCACTAAACAGTGGTTGTCAATTTTGGCATCATGTTGGTATCACCCAGAAGCTTTAAGGACTACTGATACCTGGATTCTGCCCCCAGAAATTGGATTTAATTGGCATAGGATATGGCCTGAGCATTGGGATTTTTCAAAGCTCTCTGGGTGACCTTAGTGTGTAATCATAGTTAAACATTATTTCAAATTCCAAAAAATTTCAATCATTGGTAATTTTATTTTATTTTTTATGATAAAGATGTGGGGTACAATTCAGCATTAGGTATACAAACATTGATTATGCAGGTAACCTTGTTGATGAGGTATGCCCCTCCCTCCCCTAGCAGTTTCCCTCAACTACCAATCCCA
>NW_007258952.1:224134-258619 GCF_000164805.1 Carlito syrichta | reverse complement strand
GACTAGAGCTGCAACAAACATACGTGTGCAGGTATCTTTTTTGTAGAATGATTTGAGTTCTTCCGGTTATATTCCCAATAGGGGAATTGCTGGGTTATTTGGAAGATCAATTTCTAGTTCATTCAGATACCGCCACACTGTCTTCCAAAGAGGTTCGCATTCCCACAAGCAGTGTAGAACCAGTCCTTTTTCTCCACATCCTTGCCAGCATCTGTTGTTTGTTGTATTATTTTTTGTTTGTTGTTGTATTAATGATGGCCATTCTTACTAGGGTCTGGTGGTGTCTCAGTGTGGTTTTGATTTGCATTTCTCTGATGATGAGTGAGGCTGAGCACTTTTTCATGTATCTGTTGGCTGCCCATATATCATCTTTTGAGAAGTGTCTCTTCATGTCTTTTGCCTACTTTTTAATGTTAGGGCTATTTGTTTTTGTTTTTGTTTTTGTTTTTGTTTTCTTTAGGTGTGTTTGAGTTCCTTGTAGATCCTAGATGTTAGGCTCTGTCAGATATATACTTGGCAAGTATTTTCTCCCATTCTGTGGGCTGTCTTCCTGCTCTCTTGATGGTTTCTTTTGCTTTGCAGAAGCTTGTTAGTTAGTTTGATGAGGTCCCACTTTAACTTATTTCTTAAGGTATGGGCATTTAGGGTTCTGAATAGGAATCAGTTGTCAGTTCCAATTTCCATAAGGGTGTCTCTTGCATTTTCTAAGATTCTTATAGTTTGAGGTTTTACGTTTAGGTCTTTGATTCATTTAGATTTAATTTTTGTGTGTGATGATAGGTAGGGATCCTGTTTCAATCTTCTGCATGTGATCAGCCAGTTTTCCCAGCACCATTTACTGAATAGGTTCTCCTCTTCCTAGTGGTTGTTGTTGGAGGCTTTGTCAAAGATGAGTTGGTTGAGGAATTGAGGCTTTGCTTCCGGAATCTCTATCCTGTTCCATTGCTCTATGCCTGTTCTTGTACCAATACCAGTCTGTTTTGATTACTGTAGACTTACAGTAAAGTTTGAAGTTTGGAAGTGTAATATGTCCTGCTTTGTTTCTTTTGCTAAGAATTGTTTTGGTTATTCGTGGTCATTTATGTTTCCATATGAATTTCTGTATTGTCATTTCAAGGTCTGAAAAGAATGATGTTGGTAACTTCATGGGTATTGCATTGAATCCATAGATTGCCTTTGGTAGGATGAACATTTTAACAATGTTGATTCTTCCTATTCACGAGCATGGAATATTTTTCCATTTGTCTGTGTCTTCTTGGATTTCTTTGAGCAGCGTTTTGTAGTTCTCATTGTAAAGGTCTTTCACTTTTTTTTTTTGAGTTGGAGTCTCACTCGGCTGCTCAGACTGGAGTGCAGTGGCCGCTTCTGGCCACTGCAGCCTTGACCTGCTGGGCTCCAGCGATCCTTCCGCCTCAGCCTTCCAAGTAGCTCTGGTTAAGAAGATACCAAGGTATTTCTTTTTTTTTTTTCTTTCTTTTTTTGTGGCTATTGTGAATGGTATTGTGTTTTAAATTCGGGTCTCTGCCTGCTTGTTGTTGTGTAGAAACACAACTGTCTTTTGCACATGTATTTTGTACCCTGAGACTTTGCCAAAGTCCTTTATCAGTGGAAGCATGTTTTTGACAGATTCTCTTGGATTTTCAAGGTATAGGATTGTATTATCAACAAAGAGGATAACTTGACTTCCTCTTTTCCTATTTGGATACCCCTGGCTTCCTTCTCTTGTCTAATTGCCTGGGTTAGGACTTCCAACACAATATTGAACAAGAGGGCTGAGAGTGGGCAGACTTGTCTTGTTCCAGTTTTTAGGGAAAATGTTTCCAGTTTTTGTTTCTCTCGTGTTCAATATTGTGTTGGAAGTCCTAACCCAGGCAATTAGACAAGAGAAAGAAATCAGGAATATCCAAATAGGAAAACAGGAAGTCACATTATTAGCAATATGTTAGCTGTGGGTTTATGTAGCTGGCACTTACTATTTTGAGGTATGTTCCTTCTACATCAAGGTGTTTGAGGTTTTTATCAAGAAGGCATGTTGAATTTTATCAAAAGCTTTTTCTGCATCTAATGAGATAATCATGTGGTGCTTGTTTTTACATCTGTTAATATATTTAATGACATTTACGGTCTTGTGAGTGTTGAACCTGCCCTACATCCTGGGGATGAAGTCTACTTGGTCATGGTGAATGACTTTTGAGATGGGTTTTTAGATCTGATTTGCTAGAATCTAATTGAGATTTTTTGCATCTATGTTCATAAATGATATTGGCCTGTAGTTCTCTTTTTTTGTTAGATCTTTATGTGGTTTGGGTGTCTGTGTGATGATAGCTTCTTAAAATGACTTGGGGAGAATTCCATCTTTCTCAATTGCCTGGAATACTTTCAAAAGGATTGGTATCAGCTTCTCCTTGTATATTTTGTAGAATTCTGCTGGAAAGCCATCCAGTCCAGGGCTTTTATTTTTATTTATTTATTTTTTTGTAGGTAGTTTTTGTATGACAGAGTCAATTTGCTGGGTTGTTACAGGTCTATTTAGGGTCTTAATGTCTTCTTGTTTCAACCTGGGGAGGTTGTGTGGTGTCAGAAAGTCCTCCATTTCATTTAGGTTATCAAGTTTGTTTCCATATTGCTGTAAACAGTAATCTCTGATAATATTTTGTATTTCAGGTCAGAAGAAATGTGATTTCTGTAATCTATGATAATATTTTGTATTTCTTCAGGGCCAAAAGAAATGTGATTTGATCTTTTGTATTTCTGATTATGTTTATTTGGGCTTTTTCTCTCTTTTTCTTGGTTATTCTGACTAGGGGTCCATCAATCTTGTTAATTCTTTCAAAGAACAAGCTTTTGTTTTGTTGATGTTTTCTATGATATTTTTGTCTTCTATGTCCCATATTTGTGTTCTTATTTTGGTGATTTGGATTCTTCTGTTAAAGTTAGCACTTTTGTGACCTTCTCTTTCTAGCTCCCTTAGGTGATTTCTTAGGCTCTCCACTTGTGATCTTTCCATTCTCTTGGTGCATGCTCGCAGAGATATAAATTCCCCTCTTAGAACTGTTTTCATGGTATCCCAGAAGTTTTGGTAAGATGTTTCTTTATTTTCATTTATTTCCAGGAATCGTAATTTCTGCTTTGTTTTCAGTGTTGACCCAGTAGTTGTTCAGCATCATGCTGTTTAGTGTCTATATCTTTGCAGACTTTGGAGAATGTTGTTGGTGTTGATATTTATTTTTATTCCACTGTAGTTTGAGAATGTGCACGGCAAGATTTCAACCTCATGGAATTTGTTTTTGCTTGATTTATGGCCAAGGATGTGATTGATCTTGGAGTACATTCCATGTGGTGATGAGTAGAATGTGTATATTCTGTGGTTGTTAGGTGGAATAATCTGCAGGTATCTATTAAGTCCATTTGGACAAGTGTCAAGTTTAGGTTCTGGATCTCCTTGTTGATTTTTTGCCTTGATGATCTATATAGGGCAGTTAGTGGGGTATTCAAGTCCCCTGCTAAAATAGTGTTAGAGTCAATATCTTCTTTGAGTTTACTTAGTAGTTGTTTTATAAATGCTGGTGCCCCTGTCTTGGGTGCACATATGTTTAGGATGGATATTTCTTGTTAATGGATTGAACCTTTTATCATTATGTAGTGTCCTTTTGCATCTTTTTAAATTTTTGATAGCTTAAAGGTTGTTTTGTCTGATATTAAGATTGCAATGCCTGCCTTCTTTTGTAATCCATTTGTCTGGAAACTCGTTTTCTATCCTTTAACAGTTTATGTGTGTCCCTTGTAGTAAGATGAGTCTGCTGGATGCAACAAATAATTGGGTCATGGTTTCTTATCCACTTTGGCATTCTATGTCTTTTCAGTGGTGCATTTAGTCCATTCACATTCAGACTGATTATTGAAATGTGATTGCTTATTGTAGTCATGAGGTTCTTATAAAGCTTTTTCTTTGTTTGCTTGTTTTCTTTTGGCTTTGGGGTTAATGTATGTGTGTGTTTTCAAGTTTCTTGTTGCACTGTACTCTCTGTTGATTCTGTGTTCTGCTGTTCTCTTGGGAAGTGTGTAGTCATTCATTTTTTTTTTCCTTTCTTCTGTGCTGAATACCTTTTTAAGTGTCTCCTTTAGAGCTGGTCTGGAAGTTGCATAATCTTTTAGGGATAGGATGTCTGGGAAGGATTTCAATTCTCCATCACTGATGAAACTGAGTTTGGCTGGAGAGGATATTCTTGGTTTAAATTGTTTATCTTTGAAGACTTTGAATATAGGGCTCCTGGCCCTTCTTGTTTGTAGTGTTTCTGCCAATAAGCCTACTGCCATTCTAATCAGAATTCTAATCAGTTTTTCCCTGGTAGGTAGTCTGACCTTTTTCTCTTGCTGCCTTTAGGATTATTTTCTTTTATGCCTACTTTTTGTAGGCAAATTATTATGTGTCTAGGGGTTGGTTTTCTTATTTGATGTCTTTGGGAGGTTCTCTATATCTCTTGTGCTTGACTAGTCACATCTCTGGTGAGATGGGGAAAGTTTTCTTGGATTACCTCCTGGAATACTTGCTCCAAGTTGTTCTCCATTTCTCCTTCTTCTTCTGGGATACCAATGAAGCATAGTTTCAAATTCTTGATGTAATTTCACATCTCTTGTAGGCTTTGTTCTTTCTTTCTGAGTCTTCTTTCTATGTTTTTTACAGATCAGGTTAATTCCATGTTCTGGTCTTCAATTCTAAGATTCTTTCTTCAACTAGAGTAATTTTGCTTTCCATGCTTGTCATCTTGTTATTTATTTCCTGGATGAAATTTTGTATTGCCAAAATCTCAGTTACAAGTTCTTTCAGTGCTGCATTGTGTCTTTCTTGAGTCTTATTCACTCTTTCCATCCATTCCCTAATCCTTGTCATATTCTGGGGCCAGTCATTGATGACTTCCATTGTTTGGGCACCAAGGTCTGATTTTTCAGGAGTTTTTAGTACACTTGAAATTGCCTGAGGTCTTCCTTTGATTTTTCCTCATTTGTGAAAGATCTCTTGTTTTTCTCTTTAGTTCTGTTATTCAGTGTCAGAGGGAGATGCTTTCCCTTCTGATGTTTGCTCAGTCCTCTATTCTTCCCTGATCCAGGCTCTGGATTTGTTCTATTGTGAAATAGGACGATGGATGGGAACCTTGACTGTCTCTTATAGTTTTTGAAATTTGAATAAAGTAGGGGATGGGGTGCTAGAATTCAAAAACTACTTGCAAATTACAATGTTCACTTTCTGTGGTATATGTTCCCTGAGACCTATTCCTTACCACCACTCTATATGACAATGCAAAGCAGAAACCAATGCAAAAAAAAAAACTGAACACACTCACACACAGACATACACACATGCCCCAAAACAAATTGGATTAACAACAAAGTGAAACAAAACAAACAACAACAACAAAACCAAGAAAACTAAATACACACATGCCTAGCATAAAATGAATAGAGAATAAAAACAGAAAGACCAGAGGGGAGAAATAAATGGAATTCAGGTCAAACCCTCACACATATTTTGACACACAACTTAAGATATAAAAAATGAAAATTAAAAAACCCAGAAGAACAAAAGAGCAAAAACATACCAACAACAACAACAAAATTGAAATTGAACACTCAATCATTCACATACACACATAAACAGAAAATGACAAAAGTAGAAAGAAAAAGAAAGAAAAAAATATTTGAGGGAGGAGCATGTCAAACCCTCACATACACATTCATGCACAAAGGAAAAATATTTTTAAAATAGATGAACTAACAACAGTTCAAAAATTTCAAAAAAAATTTTTTAATTGAAAAAAAAAAAAAAAATGTCCTCTTGTGGCAGGCTCTGTAATTGTCCCTCTAATCAGGTCTCTCCTGCAGAGCCACCTTTTTCACTCAGTGCCTGAAGCGGGGAAGGAGGAGGGGCAGTGGAGGTGGGTGGGGCTGCAGTCCTCCCCTCCCACTCTCGTATGGTCAGGGAGATCTCCTTTGGTGGGGAGGCATAGAATTGTCTCTTCCCCAAGTATGTACTCACGGGGGGGTGGGGGTGGGAGGGGTGTGCCCCAGCCAGGTCTATCCTGGAATGGACTTCTATTGCAATTGACGTCCAGGCTCCACCTGGGTTTGTCCCTCTCAGTCATGGCCCAGATGTGTGAGTGTGACGTTCAGAGGAGGGGGTTTGAGTCATCCCTGGGCTCACAACTGAGCTCTTTGGAGTTCTTCCTTGGCCTTTTCTGGCCTCACCCTTTGTCCCACGACTGGATCAGGGTAGGCGCTGGGCACCTAGAACCTAGCACTCATCAGGTCCCTCCGAAATTTGTGCTTTCAGTATATTCCATCTGGGTCACGATCAATCCCTGAGTAGTTGATCTATCAGTCACACAGACTGGTTTTGTTACTCCATGGTAAGTGAGACAAAGCACTTTCCTGCTCCACCTTCAAGATCGTGGTGGAGTGCGTCTCTTGTCCTCTTCGGTGAGACTTTGCCTCTGGATTCCCTCCGCAGCCCCTGCTGTCAGTGCCCTGCCAGGCACTGAAGTGGTGAGGCAAAACCAGGAGCTAGAAGTCTCTCCCCTGCTTTACTGGTGAGGGAGAGCCTAGGGCAGTCTTTTCTCCCTGCTACTTTTGTCCATTTAAAAAAAACGATGGCGCTCGGCGTCTGCAACCTGGGAAGAGCCAGGGAGGAAGCAGAGAAGCTGCAGCACCAGCTGTTGTACCAGGGGCCTGCTCACGAGCCCCCGCTTAGTCCCTCCCAGAATTTTTTTCCCAGGGAGGGTTCGTTTATTTAAAAAAGAAAAAGAAAAGAAAAGAAAAAGAAAATGGCGCTTGCTCAGCTTCTGCATCCTGGGAATCACTAGGGTCCAAGCCCAGCAACTGCAGGCACCAGCCTGGTCCAGGCACCAGCCGCTGCCCTGGGAGAACCCTGGCTGCTAGCTCCCTACCCGTCACTCAGTCAGCCACTCACACGCCCACTGACTCACCAGCACATACACAAAATTTTCCATACACTCACTCACTCACATGGGGACTCGCATAGTCCAACTGACAGAATGAGATGATTTGTAAAGTTAATGGGAAAAATTGTGAGCAATTAGCTGAAGCTGACATGGTACCTGGTCCTTTCTGGGCCAATGAGGCTCATGACACACATGAAATTTGAAAAGACGAAAAGACTCAATATCTGCCAAGATTAGTCATATAATAGAGGACTGATGGTCCAATATCTCCAATCAAAAAAAAAAAATCAAGAATAAAGTTATCAAGGAATTGAGGAAAAGGAAAAAGCATGAGGCTTGAAACTTATCAATGAACTTCCACTCAATCTTACCAAGTTTTCAAGACCTACAGTCAGGCAGATGTTTCCTTAATTCAAATTTTTCCTCTACTCTGGCATTACATAAAATTCATACCCTGGATTATAAAATACTCCACATAAAGAAATCTCTACCATCAATAATTGTTACAATTTTATTTTCTTTTTAAAAACTGGGGCCTGAAATGCTTGCAATAGGAAAAAGTATGTGAGGAATATAGGTTTACTCTAGTCCAGCTTAAAGTTTAAGTATATCTAGCAAAAATTGATTTACTAAAGAAGTAAGAATGAAATAGAAGATAGGTGGCCTGTCTAATCTGGGGGCACAGAGAGGTTCTATAATTAGAACAAAGTAGTATACTGCTTCTGTGACTGATTCGTTTCCTGGGACCACTGCTGGCTGAATGCCACAATTGCTTTAACAAAAATTATCTTTTAACACATTTTCCCAGAGCAGAATTTGTGTATCAAACTACTCCCAGAATTGATCTGTTAGGAAAGGTATTCAAAATCCTGTGAAATAAGAAAGAAATGTCATTTCCTATGTGTATGGTACTAAACTTAAGGATCCTTTACTAGCAAAGGGACACCTCTTAGAAACTCTCAGACATCTTGACCTGAGAAAACTTTGAAATCAGGAAAAGCAGATAGTCAGAGAAGTATAAATTCAAGAGATAGCATGGGGAAATATAGTGTAGATTTCTGATGTCATGGGATAGTAGAGTCCCCCTCCCCAGCCTTGGTGAAAAAACATCCAGGGACACTTTTTTCAGAGGCAGAGGGCTAAACTCTAATGAAAGTTCTTCTCTTTGATCTGTTCCCCTCCCCACACCATGTAGAATTGGGTACAGCCCTCCATGCCCATCATTAGTAATGAATAGGGTCTTTTCAGGGGTCTCTTTGTTTTTGTCATGGTTTTGCAACTTTTCTGTAAGCTTAAAATTATTTCCAAATGAGAACTTTCAAATCTTAAACAAATGAATACAAAATTAACTGTGACCTGTGACCTCTTTACTTCTAACACTATGTTGCATTTTGGAACATCAAGAACTGTTATATCCATTCTCCCCCTGTGCCTAGAACACCCCATGTCATGATGCCTCTAACTTTCCTACATTGTTGGTGAATTTATCTGAGCTTCTACTAGACTGTGGGTTCCTCTGGGTCAGGAACCATATCGATTCATTTTTTAATCACAAGAAGCTGAACAGAGGTTGACACATAATAAGTGATGTTTATATAAAGGGGGGGAAGACATGGATAGAGTGCCAAGGCAAAGCAGTTGGAATGGCAGCATTCCTCAAGTCTACATATGAAGAACATGGTACCCAAGTAGGGGACATTCAGGCTGAAAAAGGAAATTCGCATATTTTAAACTGCTTATTCAGTTTATTTAACGATTAATAGCCTATGCAGGTAGAAAATTTCATTTTGAGTCAGTTTTAGTAAGTTATAATTTTCTAGGAAATTGTTTTGTCTAATTTTTCAAATTTATTGGCATCATGTATTCTAAAATAGTATTCTTTTACCATTTAAATTTTCTAATATATTCAACTTTATTATCCTTCTATTCCTAACATTTATTAAGACTATTAATGAGCTATTTCAATTTATTTACATCATCTTGGTATTGCTTTATGTTTAACATGCATTTTCTTTCTCCTTTTACCCCCTTTGTTTATCTTCTATAAAACTAATTAAGTTTATTTTATTTCACTTTTTTTACTCTTCAATTTTCTGAGAATTTATCTACTATTTTTTTCTCTCTTCGGATTTTTCAAGTTAATCAATATCCTCACCCTCCTTTCTAGCAATACAAAGACCTTAGAACACTTTAGCCAAAGACACTGCTTTGTGTATCACCTAATTTTTTCTAGTGTTTTAGTTCATTTGGTTTTTACCTCCCTCAATTAAATATAATTGTCAAAGTTGTATAATCAATATTTGTTTTAGATTTATCCATGTGCTAACTAGATTCTTTAGTCAGCATTGCTTCATTCATCCCATGCCTTCATTCTAGGTTCAATTTTCCTCTTCTTGAAATCTGTCCTTTTATATTTTCAGAAAGAGCTTATCGGTGGTAAATCAATTCCATTTTTATATACCTAAAACCCTGTATCTTCACCCTGAAATTAACTGAGTATAGAAGTCTGATACGATAGTGATATTTTCTTCATGCTACTGAAAATACTATGTATTTATTCCCTGGCCTCTTTGCTACTAATAAGCCTAATATTAGATTGGTGGTAATTTCTTTCTAAGTAATCTGTCTCTTCTCCATGTTATTTTAATAATCTTCTCTTTGTTTTGATATTCTGTAACCTTTTATGATTGTTCTAGGCTCTTAAATATTGTATTACCCATGCTCCACATTCTTTCTATTTTCTTTTTTTAAACTATTATAAGACAATATTTTGGATTTTCTTATTCTATTTTCCATTTTTAACCTTTTTTGTTTTTCATCTTTTTTTCTCTCTGTAATATATTCTGAATAATTTACTTACATACATTTCAGTTCACTAACTTTCTCTTTTTCTGTCTCTAATCTTTTGTTTAATTAATGCTTAGGTGATTTTTATTTCAAATTTTTATATCTAAAAGTTCTACTTTGTACTTTTTAGACCTTTTTAATTATAGACTTATAGTCTTTTATATTTGTAATTATCTTAACTTTCTAAATTTATTGCCATATTCTTCTATTAACAAAGTTCTTGAAGTACTAATCATTGTTATTAAGAGTCTTCTAGCCAGGTGAGGTGGCTTACGCCTATAATCTCAGAATTTTGGGAGGCAGAGGCAAGAGGATAACCTAAGCCCAGGGTTTTGAGACCAGTCTGGGCAACTCAGTGAGACCTCGTCTCTACCATAAAACAAAAATATCATACAGGTGTGATGGTGCCTGCCTGTAATTCCAGCTACCTGGAAGGCTGAGGTGGAAGGATCACCTGAGCCCAGGAAGTCGAAGCTGCAGTGACCGTGAGTGTGCCATTGCACTCCAGCCTGGGTGACAGAGTGAGACTCCAACTCATTAAAAAAACAAAACAGTGTCTTCCTCCAGAAGTGCTTTTGCATTTGTTTCTACCAGGTATTTAAGGAGCGTCACTAAACTAGAATCAATGTTTTATCAATTTCTCAGCTTGAAGTTTTCTGACGTAGAGCTGACTCCCTACTTAATTTGAACCTCAAATATACATGAAGTACAGATACAAGAGTAAAATATCTGTACTTTTTTCAACTAAAACTTGAACACAAGCTACAACATAAACTTTGTACACAATCTTTCTGTCATCTACTTCTGCCAGAGGGAAGATTGTTCTTTTTCTATTCCATTCTTTATAACCCTGGATTTATACAAAACTCTTGGTTAAAACTGCCTCATGCAGGAGCAAGATATCATCTCATGTCTCCAAGTTGTAATAAAATATAGAAACTGACTCTATTTACACCTCCGTCCTGGCTTCAGGTAACTACATTATCAGCTCTCGGATTGTGTTCTTATATATCTTTATTTCAAACTCAGCTACGGAATTAAAGGATTTTTTTCTTATATTTATTCAGGTTGTATAGGTTCCATAACAGGTTGCTAACAGAAGCTTCCTCAACTTATGTTATTTGATGCACATATTGTGAGAACCAGAAAGTATTTTGAATGGTTTTTCTGTAGTCCTTCACCTGTTGCTGTATCTTTCATGACATGTGTATGAGGAAGGACAACAAGGGAGGGCTGGAATGGGGGAAGAGAGTATCATAAAACCAGGAGTAATTAGTCAAACATGACAGTTTTCATCTGATCTCTAGTTTACCATGTAGCTTTTGGCAAATTGTGTTTTCCCTTTCAGTCCTATGTTTTCCAACCATGAAAAAGTAGATTTATATAATAACAGCAATCTTTGGTGAGGGTTCAGAGCATGCTTAGCACTGTGCTATATATATTATATTGTGCTAAATAATTCATAAAGTTGTTTTAAGAAAAGTTTATTGTCTCTATTATTTAGGTGATAAATTTCTAAAATGGAAGGTTAAATAATTTGACCAAGATCTCAAAACCATAAGTGACAAAGCCATGATTTGAACACAGCTCTGTCTGATTTGAAAACTTGTTTCTTAAGTCCTATGTTACTGTCTCCTTATTTTCTGAAAAATAATCATGAAAATTCCTGTCATCTCTAACCTTCTCTGAGTCTCTAATCAGTCTTCAATTCCATATATATGTATGTAACTTTCATTTTTCACCAAGACTTGTTCAGGGTCTCAATGCTCTCATCTCTACAAATCTAATTCACTTCTTGTCCTTCTCACCCCAGGTCACTGCCATATATAATTATTGGCTGAATTATTATTTTACGAGTGTTTTAATAGAGGCTTCTTGAAATATGGTTTCTGGAAGGCTGGAAATGATTCAACACATATTCATACACACACATCAAAACAAGACTAGACATGATGTATACTGCCGAATACTTCTTTTACAAGGAAGGATTTGGGATTTTCTCATAGGAACATCCAGTGAGTGAGATCAAAGATACATTTAATTTCCTCCGAATGAAAATTGACTTCCCTCTGTATTCAGATGGTTGGTAATACAGCTTTTTCAGCAGCAAAATAATGTTAGGCAGAAAAGATAAACTAAGCAAAGCATATCAGAACCCTAGTGTTTGTTACAAAGCAGATTCAACAGATTTTATTTTAGTTCATTCTGCACTGCAATCCATATATTTATTTAATAAATAAATATTGGGCATTTATTTGTTTGCTATTTATTGAGCACTAGGAATTTAGCTAAGCATTGAGGATAAAGTGGATATCTAGCAGTGGAAGCCTGTACTACAAGGGCCCACCCTTCAATCATTTGAAGATGATTGAAGTTTCAACATGTAAGAATAAATACACAATTTTTAATAAATAAATTCTGTTTTTTGGGACCCCCCCCGTACATGCACAAACTGTGTTAGCTGACATGAAGGAAAGGATTAGGTGATGACAGAGTATAACATTTAGAATGGAGAGGGGGCAGACAAGGGAAGACTTCTCTGCACAGGTGACTTTTAGCCTAAGCCCGAAAAGATGTGAACAGTGGGAGGAAGAACATTCTAGGCAAGTGGACAATCAATGAAGGTCCTGAGAGGAGAGAGAGATTCTTATTTTCAAGTAACTGGGAACAGATTCAGGGGCATCCCAAGATGAAACTGAGTTGCCAGTGCGGGATAAGATCACACTCTGGTTCTTTAACCACGTTAGGAATTTTGGTTTTCACTCTCAGAAGAAACCACTAAAAGTTTTATGCTGGAATGTGACTTGACCTGTTTTATGTTTTTAAAGACCTCTCAGACTGTTACATTAAAAAATAAAATAAAAGTAGGAGGACAGAGAACAATTGTTAAGATTACTGCAGTGTTCAAGCATGTAATGGTATGAGACCTTAAATTAGAGTTGGGGTAATAGGGATAAGGGAGCATGACTAAAAATCTATTATAGAGAAGGTGGATGCTGATAGGACATGGGAGGAAAGGTGAAGATGTTTTTAAGGATGAGACCCAGTTTTCTGTCTTAGACAATTGTATGAATGAGAACACTAATCAACAATAGGTATGCGCATCTACCATAGGTCAGACCTTAAGCTAAAAGCAAGTACTGACAGTTTAGACTGGCAGCGTTGACACAGGGCCAAGTATTTTGTTTGTGTGTCTGTGTGAAAATTTCAAATAACTAATATTATTGAGTGTTTACTCCCTGAAAACACTGTTCTAAACTTCTGCATATCAACTCAATTTATTCTGATCACATTCATTTGAGGCAGGTAATATTATTATTTTCACCTCACAGATGGGGAAACCAAGGCACAGAGATTTTTTTTTTAATTTTTCATTTTAAAAATGTGGGATGCAATTCAGGGTTAGGTATACAAATGTTCATAAAGCAGGTGCCCTTGTTGATGAGGTGTGCTCCCCTCTCCCCCAGCAGATTCTCACTACTGCCAATCCCTTTTCCCACCCTCTCTCCCAGCAGTTTCCTGCTACTGCCAATCCTTTTCTTATAGTATTACGATAGTTGTTTAAAGTCCACTTATAGCCAGGCTTGGTGGCTCAGCCTGTAATCCACGCCTTTGGGAGGCTGAGGTGAGTGGATTGCCTGAGCCCACGGGTTCGAGACCCGCCTGGGCAGCAAGACCTTATCTCTACAATAAATAAATAAATAAAAAATCAGCAGGGCGTGGTAGCGCATGCCTGTAATTCCAGTTACTTGGAAGGCTGAGGCAGAAGGATCGCCGGAGCCCAGCAGGTCGAGGCTACAGTGGCCGGGAGCGGCCACTGCACTCCAGTCTGGGAGACAGAGTGAGACTCCAACTCAAAAAAAAAAAAAAAAAGTCCACTTATGAGTGAGAACATGGGATACTCAGTTCTTTGTTTCTGTGATAGATCACTCAGTACTACAGATGCTAAGTCCATCCAGGTTGCCGTGAGGTTCATGATTTTGTCCTTCTTTATGTCTGCGTAATATTCCATCATGTTTATGTACCACATTTTCTTTATCCAGTCCTCTTTCGATGGGCAGCACAGTTGGTACCATGTTTTTGCTATTGTGAACAATGCAGCCATAAACATACGTGTGCAGGTATCTTTTTCACAGAGTAATTTGAGTTCCTCCGAGTATATTCGGGGGGGGCGGTTGCGGGATTGCATGGAATGTCGATTTTTAGATCTTTTAGGATTTGCCAAACTGTTTTCCACAGAGGCTGTGCTAGTTTATACTCTCACCAACATTGCAGAAGTGCTCCCTTTTCCCCGTATCCTCTCCAGCATCTATTGTTTTTTGAGTTATTGATGATGGCCCATCCTGACTGGAGTTAGGTGGTATCTCAGTGTAGTTTTAATTTACATTTCTTTGATGATGAGCGAGGCTGAGCATTTTTTCATGTATCTATTGGCTGCTTGTATGTCTTCTTTTGAGAAGTGTCGATTCATATCTTTTGCTCACTTTGTAATGGGGCTGTTTGTTTTTTTTTTTCTTTTTGGCACATTTGAGTTCCTTGTAGAGCCTAAATGTTAGGCCTTTGTCAGACATGCAGTTGACAAAACAATCCTCAGCAAAAAAAAAAAAAAAAAAAAAGTGGGAGGTATAACACTCTCAGACTTAAACTTTATTATAAAGCTACAGTAATCATAACAGCCTGGTGGTGGTACAAGAACAGGCATATCGACCAATGGAACAGGATAGAGATTCCAGATGCAAAATCTCAATTTCTCAACCAACTCATCTTCGACAAAGCATCCACTCTCAACCATTGGTGCTGGGAAAAAACTGGCTGACCACATGCAGACGATTGAAACAAGAAGCCTACCTGCCACCACAAACAAAAATCAACTCTAAATGGATTAAAGAGCTAAACATAAAACCTCAAACTATAAGAACCTTAGAAAATGCAAGAGATACCCTTATGGAAATTGGAACTGGCAATCAATTCCTGATCAAAACCTTAAGTGTCCATGCCATAAGAGATAAGATAGACAAGTGGGATCTCATCAAACTGACAAGCTTCGGCAAAGTCAAAGAAACCATCAGGGAGACAGCCCACAGGCTGGGAAAGACAGAGATTTTAAGTGTCTTGCCTAAAACCACTCAGCTGATAAATACAAACTTTGGATTTGAACCCAAGTGCTGTGATGCAGAGTCTATGCTTCTAATCACTTCACCTAACTGCTTTTTTGTTTCAAGAATCTCCTAGTCTAGTCTAGAGAAATACTCAAAAGCCAACAATATCAGAATTGTGAGAAAGGATATAGTAATAATAATCATTGATATTTAGCAAGCAGAGTAGGACACTGAGGGAACCAGAGCCAAGACTTAACAAGATTTTCCTGAGAAAATGACATTTAAAGGATGTTTTTTAATCTAGTAGAAATTTACACAGAACACAGGTCTATACTGAATGGTAAATGTCTTTGAGGCAATGGCATGCTCACCTCTGCAACTCCGAGACCTCGCCTTGGAACATGGTAGGTGCACAATAAATGTTTCATGAAGCCAACTGAAATGAAAGGCACTGCAAACAAGGACGCTCTCTCATGACACTTAAGCAGCTCTCTGCTTGTTTTTACCAGGTAATTTCATTTCACCACCCTCCTTTAACAAATAAGACAAAGGCAATAGCTCATCTTCAGGAAGAATAACTTTCCCAGGTCAGTATTAAAGATGCAGGTTCCAGGAATGTGTTTGGTCTAAAAGCAAGGACTGTGCACTGTTGGTAAACTTGCCTCCAAAAATCTTTGAGTTTACCTATAAACTAGCATAGCTTATTTTTTTCATTATCAGTCAGATTTTAGAGTGCTGTTTTTAAAAATAGAATGCACACATATATACAAGGTCTGTTCCATCCATACAATTCATATTTGAATAGGCTTTCCAGGAATTTCCACTCAAAAGATTTCATATTATCTCACCTGTGTAGTTGGTCAATTACAACTCAGCCAAAATCAAAACAGAAACTTTAGGAGGATTACAAGATATTTGTATTTTCCCAGCTAAACATGTCCACTCCCTCTGCAGAAACTCTGGGAGGAACTCTGTGAAATTAACATGTTTTGTCACATTGTGGCAGACCTTGACTGACATTCTTTACTCTCTAGGGTTCCTTCTACTTAATCAAAGCAAATCCTCCTTTCTTATTCCCAGCTGCCCGTTACTTAAGAGAAGCCTATTGATTTTGCCCCTGAAATGACACAATCTTATTTTTCAAGACTTGGGACTATCTCTGAAAGTGATGAGCAAGGAGATTTGGGACAAAGTAGAGTGAAATGAGTATTGAATTATTTTGTTCAAAATCCAAAAAAACACACATGAATACACTTTGGTAGTACGCTAGGTGATAGCAATAGAAGATAGAAGATGAAGTTGCTTTCTTTATTCAAGGAGCTATAGGTCTGGTAATAAAACAGGCAAATAAACAAATAATTTTAATAACATAATAGAAGTGCAACATTTGGGGGTAAAAGTAGGGTGCTCTGGGAGTATGCCAGAGTGGTGGGAATGGTACAGACTCTCTGGAAGAGATGATGCCTGGATTGAGTCTAAAATGAACAATCAGGAGTTAACCAGGTAAACATTTTTCCAGGTATGGGTTTTGAAGGGCAAATCAAGTCATAGGGCAAGGAAACAGATATGACAGGCAGTAGAATATATGTGAGGAATAGCTTTTGTTGGACTATTAGGTACAGGTGACCTCAAGAAAGTTCATGGAAAAATGGAATTAAAAGATAATAATAAAAATATGAACCTTATTTTGCAACATAAGCTCTGTCAAGTTCAAGACGCTTTTGTAAGCGATGATATCAGCCATTTAGTCCATCCTTAAAGAGCTGAGGGTCCTGGAAATGTAACTGCATAAATGCAGTCTCTTCTTCATTATTAGCTGAAGAAAAATGGGTGCACTTTACAGATTTTTTTTTTTTTTTTTTTTGAGAAAGTAGGATTTATTGAGAGGATAGAAAATTTCCCACAGTGGGAGGGGACCCGAAGGGGTTGCCCTAGAATTTTTAAGATTAGAAAACAAAAAATACATATGAAGGAGCCAGATTAGGACTGTAAAAATGGATGCCTAATAATTTTTCATTGAAATTCTTACAATATTGCCCTTGTTTGATGAGAGGAATGAGCAGGAGTGTTGTCGTGATGGAGAAGGGCTCTATGGTCCTGGGTGTTTCTCTACTAAGCTTTTGGCTAACTTTCTCAAAACACTCTCATAAGCAGATGTTATTGTTCTTTGGTCCTCTAGAAAATCAACAAGCAAAATGCCTTGAGAATTCCAAAAAAACTGTTACCATGACCTTTGCCCTTGATTAGTCTACTTCTGTTTTGACTAACCCTCTTATACCTTTTGGTAGCTATTGCTTTGTCTTTAGGGTTGTACTGTACTGGTAAAGCCATGATTCATTTTCTGTTACAATTCTTCAAAGAAATGCTTCAGAATATTTATATGGAGAGAGAGAGTTCACCATATCACCCAGGCTGGAGTACAGCAGTGCAATTACAGCTCATGCACCCTTGAACTCCTGGGCTCAAGTGATCCTCCTGCCTCAGCCTTTTAAGTACTGGGACCACAGGCATGTTCCATGATACTTGGCTAATTTTTTAAATGTTTTGTAGAGATGGAGTCTTGCTGTGTTGCCCAGGCTGGTCTCAAGCTCCTGGTCTAAAGTGATCCTCCTGCCTTGGCCTCCCAAAGTGCTGGAATTACAGCCATGGGCCACCGTGAGCCACCATGCCCAGCCTGCTTCAGGATCTTGATACTATTTGTTTAAAATTTCTGTTGAAAGTTCTGCTGTTGTTTGCAGCTGATCTGAGTACCACAGTTTTGGCACCTATTGAGTGAAAAGTTTGTTCGACTTTAATTTTTCAGTCAGAATTCTGTAAGCTGAACCAATTGAGATGTCTATGGTGCAGGCTATTGTTTCTGCTGTTAATCACCATCAGTCCTCTTCAGTTAGGGCACTAATAAGATTTATTTGTACCTTGTAAATTGATGTAGATATTCTGCCACTGCAGTCTTCATTTTCAACATCATCTCATCCCTTCTTAAAACAAGTTATCCATTGGTAAACCACAGATTTCTTTAGGGCATTGTCCCCATAAACTTTTCATGAATCATCAATAATTTTACCATTCTTCTATTCAAGCTCATCTTAAATTTGATGTTTGTTCTTGCTTCAATTTTAGCAGAATTAATGTTGTTCTGATAGTGACTTTTTCAAATTGATATCTTATCCTTCTTAGTGCCTCAAACTACATCCTGTTCAGACTTGTTATAACAAATTAATACAAAGTTATTTGGGTGCAAAATTTTTTTTGAAATCCATGCATAGTTTTTTCATAATATGTATTTTCTTTGAAGTTTTTGATGACTCCTTGTACATGTAGGGACAGAAAATGAGGCTGTGGACAGGAACTAGTGATGAAGGGCTCTGTAAACTCTGCTAAGAGTTTAAACCTCATCCTGGGGGCACTGGGATGCCATTAGAAAGATTTAAGTAAGAGAATGCCAAGGTTAGATCATTGTGCTTAGACTCATTCAGCTACTGGTGATGACCTTCACACAAGGCCAAAAGTGGTCCTGAGTCCCCACAAGAATCAAAGCATTGGGAAACAGCTTGCTTATGGATTGTCCTCATCAGAGTGTTGGGGGAAAAAAACCAGAAAGTGAGATACACGATTTTACCAGAGATAGAAGGAAAAACAGTGAAAAGGACTGCAAATTTTTAAAAGTATTTTTAAAAAACATTTCTAAACTATTTCTCGTAATAGTTGCTATCTCAATCCTATCAATATTTTACCAGAGTAATATAGAGATATATTGGGAAAAAATTCAGATCTAAAGATATATGTTTTTCTCTGAGTTATGCTACATGTTTTATAAGTCTAGCTATTGGGACAAACATATCCATACCTTATCAATAGCAATTGCGAGGTATTTTCTTTATAAAATTTTTCAACAGAGCATCTTTAATGTCCTTCCCAGACATGTAATGAAAAATGTCATAATTTATCTGGAAATGTTTCATGATATTTTTTTCCTCTCCATGTTCTCAAATATTCCCTTAGCTCTGTGATGAATATTTTTCTCGTTTAAATTCTATTTATTTTCCATATTGTGATTTTTTACTATTCCCTCATTGGCCCATTGTAATAACTGACCATGTTTGCTTAGCAAGAGAGTAAATGTTCATTTGCATATGTCTTGTTCCCTGCTGGAAGCTAGAAGGTGGCCTTGCCCTTTCACAGGCTGCTTGGTTACCGCTGTCCAAATGAGTATATGTTAGAAAGTAAAGGGCGGTGTCCTGAAGGTGCATACCTCATGTCTTAATCTTTTACTCTCAGCTCCATTCTGAGCCAGATTTTTAGAACTGTGATTGAATTGAATGTAGGGTAGGGGTGGGGGATGGGACATGTACTCTTTTTTTAAATCACTGTTGCATTTTTTCAATATAGAAAAATCTTTCTAAAAACGGCCTCAAGCCAACATTTGATAGGGATGTGTCCTGGCTCTTGAGAGAATAGGGAAGTAACATTTTTCTAATTGTATCTAAAAATCTACTTTATTCAATCTTAAAAAAAATTCTGTATGCATCTTCACATCTGCAGATATGACAATGACAGACAGGTATGATAAAACTGTTAGCTCTGGAAATTCCACAGCTAATTCATTCTTCATTCATGGAATAAAAGCATATTGCCTTGGAATGTATGCGTGTGTGTGTGTGTGTGTATGTGTGTGAATGTCTTTTATCTACCTTTTTAATTGTCAATTACCACTGCACATACCATGAATTTGGAAATTTGTATAATTCAATTTTTTACACTAGTTATATGAAATTGGAACAACATTTTATAAAAAAAAATAAATTGTCCACACAGTAAAATGTTTTTGCACTGCATAATTAACTATCTTTTGATACCATTTGAGATTTTTTTTTTTTTTTTGAGTTGGAGTCTCACTCTGTCGCCCAGACTGGAGTGCAGTGGCCGGGCTCGACCTGCTGGGCTCTGGCAATCCTTCTGCCTCAGCCTTCTGAGTAGCCAGAATTACAGGTATTCACTCCCATGCCCAGTTGATTTTTTGATTTATTGTAGAGATGAGGGTTCGCCAAGTTGCCCGGGCGGGTCTCGAACCCGCGGGCTCAAGCAATCCACTCGCCTCAGCCTCCCAAAGCGCAGGATTACAGGCTGAGTCACCGAGTCCAGCGGAGATATGTATATTTATTATTTTGAATTGCCCATTTATATCACTCTGCATCCAGGTATATAATATATCCAACAAATGACAAGAATGTAACCAAATAGAGACAAGCTGCGGTCATTTGTAAATTTTTTACATCCCCACTTAAACATCTATTAGTAATCTGAAGCATAAGTTAATTCTTTCTACCATCCCCGACACCTCCTCCAACCTATGCTTCCCAATCTTCTCCATTCTAGTAAATGATACCACCACCCACCCAGTTGCTCAAGCTAGAAACTGTCACTCAGTTCAATCTTGACTCCTCTCTCACCCTCCAATCAATCATCAACAAGCCTTGTAAATTTTACCTTCAAAATAATTTTGACACCATCCTCTTTTCTTCATCCCTTTGGTCATTGCTTTATCACTTTTCAGTGCCTGCTTATTGCACTTAAACTATAAGGTTCTGTATAAATCTCATCTGCCTCTCTCTCTGCTTATCTACTAGTTCTGAACATGTCAAGACCTTTCCACATCAGGTTCTTTATTCATTTTTTTATTCCTCTTGAAATGTTTGTCCTCTAAATTTGGCTCTTTCCTGACCCTTAAGTCTTTAGGATTCACAGTGAGACCTTCCTTGTTCATGCTCCCTCTATTCTTACTACCCTATAAGTGAACCTTTATCTCATAGAACTTATATTAGTTTAAATTACTCATTTCTTAACTTGTGGATTTCCTGCTTGTGCCAATAAACTATCAGCACAATAGGGTATGTATTATATTTTGTCTGCCTTGCTTATCAGCCTATGTCCTGTACTGTGTATTGTGCCCAGCAAATAACAAAACTCAAGAAAATTTGATTGAAGAAATGAAACACACTAAGAGCTGAAGATACAAAGAGGAATAGGAGACCATTTCTGCCCTCATGGAGCTCAAGTGCTATTAGAGGAAACAGGGAAGCATAATCACTATATTAGAGATAAGAGCTCTACTGAAGATAAATATAAGGCACAATTATGGTGGAGAAGAACATGAATAAAGTGAGAATATTGGCCCTAGAGACAGGCAAATGAGTTGAATCTTCAATTATCAATTGTTTTACCATTAACTATCTCTAATGCTCTGTGAAGGTTATTTCACATCTCTGAATAATAGTTTATTCATCTGTAAAAAAGGAAATAAGGATATTTACTGACTCAAGAAGATACTGTGAGAATTAAATGAAATATACCAGCAGGGTGTGATAGCTCACACCTGTAATCCCAATGCTTTGCAAGACTGAGGTAAGAGGATCATCTGAGATCAGGAGTTTGAGACCAGCCTGGAAAACATAGTGAGAACCCATCTCTATAAAAATAAAATAAAGTAAATAAACTCTCTTAAAATACTTCATTAACAAATGAAATAAAATATTAGCACCCCAAATAAAATATTAGCATCCTGAATAATAGTAAGCAACCACTTTAAGTAAGTATAATAGATTCTCCACTACCACTGTGTTGCCTATTTAATTAGTCAGTATAATCCTGGAGTTCAATATGCCCCAATGTACTATTAAAATTCATGTTTTTTACTTCAAAAAATATTCTTTTTTGCCACATAGAGATTGGCATTAAAAAAAATTCAGCTCAGAATCCCCTTTCTCTAAAAAGCCCTCGCTAGTTATTTCTAGACAGTTTATCCCATCCTCCCAAGTTATCTTTGTGGGAACATGTTGGTGTTTTAATGGGCTCAAAGAACAGTGTCCTTCTGTGCTAAAATGAAGAAACAAAGGAGAAACTAACTGAAGCATTAGCTTTGCAACTGAGAAGTCAGAGACATGGTTGTGTGTGTTAGACTCACAAATATCAAAATGGACATTAAAAGAACAGCTGAAGAGCTGCAGGCCTTCCAACCTTCCCTAATGGTAGAGAGCATACTCTCTGTAGACAGGTGAATTGCAAAAAGAGAAAAGAAAGAGGTGAGTACCTACTTTAAGTATCACATGGTCATTCTTCTATCCAGGGCTAGGGAAAGATAATGCAATCAAAAATTCTAAAGGTGTTGCATTAATTGACATCCCTCCATCTGAATCATAAAGCCAGCAAAAGGAGTTCCTCCCCACTATCCTACTGCCCACAGAGCTAAATCCAGGTTTCAGAGCCAATGGGCCTAGGTTTAAGCCCTCACTCTGCCACTTAAAAATGGTAACAGTTCAATTTCTTTTAGCTTCCTTATTCTCAAATGTAAAATGAAAATGATAATAATAGTGTCTATCCTATAATATGAGGCTAAAATGAATGAGTATGGGCAAAGCACTTACCACTGGATTTGACACATAATCAATGTTCTTATTTCTTAGTTAGGATTATTTTGCTCTGCTTGAAATTGCCTCCTTGGAGGAAGAGCCATTGAAAGAGATAAGTAGATACATAAATGAGTAAATACATGCATTAATTAAAATGCTTGAGAGGGGCCAAGATGACACTTGGCCAAGATTTTTAAGAATGAGCAGGACTTCTCCATGTGGGTTGTGACCTTCCAGGAAGAAGGGAGAGTCAGGGCAGCATTGTAACATTCATGGTTCTCAGGCACTTTTGTCTTCATAGGTTTTGTCCTCTGTTTTATATGTAAATATATATTTATATGTAAATATATGTTTTAGATATATGTGAATGCTATGACTGCTGCATTGGTATAATAAAGATAAATATAATTCAGACTAAATTATATTAGTTTTTCTTCTAATAGTTTTTTTTTGTTATCTCTAAAAGTATCATGGGCCCTAGACACTGCATCGATTGTGGCTTAAGTGATAGGTTGGGAGTGAGGTAAGCAGTGGACAATGACACAAGGGAAGACACAGTTCAGAATATTTGAACTAGGAAGGGTGATGTGATGATATCTTTTTGAAAACAACCTATGTAAGAAAAACATTTTGTAGCAAAACTCAATATTTGTATGTAAAAATGTATAAAACTAAGACAAATTTTTAATGAAATGATACTTACCTTTATTACCTGTGGCTCACTCTGATATTTGTATGTGTGTCTGTGTGTGTGTTTACACTGGTTGTGAGTGACTGAATTTATTATTTTATAAAACAGTTATGAGTTGTAATTTGAAAGCTCCTAGTATAAGGGAGAAGAAATAGGAGACAGGTGGAGAGGCAGCTAAGGGCAGAATCAGAGAGGTCCCTGCATGACATGCCAAGTCTGTGTTCACCTGCTTGAAGGACACTGGGGACAGTGATGGTAGCATTTCACCAGAAGCCTGAAGAGGTCAGATTTTTGTATCTGACAGCTCTCTTTAGAGGACAGATGCTGGAATCATCTGATCAGATATGGAAAGTTTCAGCCTAAGGGAGTGGCACCATGAGGAAGAAGCAGGACACACAAAATATCCAGATTGAGCAGTTTTGGCACAATGGCCTGTATTAGTCCAGTCTGTGTTACTATAAAGGAATACCTGAAACTGGATAATTTATAAAGAAAAAATGGTTTATTTTGACTCACAGTTCTGCATGGTGCCAGCATCTGCTCATTCCAGTAAGACCTTAGGAAGGTTTACCTCAGGCAGATGGCAAAGGAAGATGGCATGTCACTTGGCAAGAGCGGGAAGAAGAGAGAAGAGAGGTCAGTTTCTTTTAAACAATCAGTTCTTGTGTGAATTAATAAAGCAAGCACTCACTTATTATCCCATGAAAGGCACCAAGCCATTCATGAGGGATCCACCTCATGATCTCGTCACCTTCCAGTAGGCCCCACCTCCAACACTGGAGATCATGCTTCAATATGAGATTTGGAGGGGACGACAATCAAACCATATCATTCGCTTGTTTCAGTTTTATTTCAAGGATATAAAAACAAAGAACAGGAAATCATTTTGTTCTCCCTACTTTCCCACATAGTTTAATTAATTCTATACAAATATATATAAATTGACATCTTAGCATAGAGACTTTAATGGATTAGAGAACTGCTTCTGGAGTCAAACAAGTTTCTAGACCAGACCTCCCCCTTTACCAGCTGAACACTCGGAGACAAATCCCTTATTCTTTGTAACCTTCAGTTTCCCCATTTGCAACATGAAAATGATAATAGCCCTTACCTCTTAGGATTATTCTAAGACCTAAACGGGGGTAAATACATGTAAAATGCTTAGCACACTGCCTGCATACAGTAAGCATGGGACACATGGAGACCATTATAAAAAGATACTTTGAAACCTATGTCCTCTTGCTCTGTCTGAGGGAAATGGGTACAAACTCACAGTTTTAGTTTAAAGAAACTGTATGTAAGTCTGAATCTGAAGCCCTTTTTTTGTCAGGAAACCAAATTATATAATTCCTTCCGTGTGTGTGTGTGTGTGTATGTGTGTGTGTGGTGTGTGATGCATTTTATTACTTTGGAATCATATGATTTATACATTATATTGTACCACTGTCTCAAGTGTAGTGTCCTGTACCTTCAAGTTGTCTTCCAGGTGATGCTTTTTAAAGGTTGCAAAATAGACGATTGTGGATAATTAACAAGTGCCAGCAACCTCTAGGGTTGTTTCTAATTAAATCTTATGGATTTAATATTTTCAGGTTATTTAAAAATTCTCCATCTTATTCACCTAAATTTCCCTTGGTTCCTTTCTTTCTTAGTTTACTAAGTTTGCAAAAATACGGGGGAGGGGAAGGGAAAGAATACACACACATCCAAAGCCTTTGAAATGTCAACCATTTTCTCAGAGCTCTGAGTGGTACAGTAATGAATTGCTTTGAGGTTAAGTTATCTGACTGTCTTGTTAAGAGAGATCAAACCTGAAGGTGTGTGTTTGCTTCCAATTAACACCAACTGTAGGGATTTGAAAATCATGTATTTCATTCATTAACCTTCAGAATGGCATTCAGAGGGGAGAATGTTTGAATTTACAACCTACAAATTATAAATTTATCAAAAGCAATAACATTATTGTAATGCTATGTTAAGGACCATTAATATCCTTAGACTTTACTGTACATCACGAGGAGACCATGTCTATCCTGAGGATATCTTCTCTAATAATAAGAATCTTTTATTCACTACAGTGGAGAGAGATTTCCACGTATCTTTTGTCTTGTCATCTTCACCACAACCCTGGAAGGAAATGGGCCACAGGTTATTATTCTCATCTGATGGTTGAAGCAAACTGAGTCTCAGAGAGATCAAAAGACTTGCCCAAAGTAACACTCTTACAAAAATGGTAAAACCAGAACTTGAAATCATAATTTTTACCTTCTAGTTATCTATCCTCTCTACCTCCTTTCACTGCTTTTTCCAACATTGAGATGTACAAAATAAAGAAGTTCACTGTAAAGCCAAAGTGTAAATTTGGTGATTTTATTTTGTGTCCCAAATCAGACAGACAAAAGTTCAAATCACAAATCTTCAACTTTCTACATTTGTGGCTTAGGACTACTTAAACTCTTTTTTCCTCAGTTTTGTTAACTGGGAAACAAAGATCACAATACCTGTTTGTGAGGATATGTCATCTAGAACAGGGGTCCCTAACCCCTGGGCTGTGAACTGGTACCTGTCGGTGACCTATTAGAAACTGAGCCACATAGCGGGAGGTGAGTGGTGGGTAAGCAGAGCTCCATCTTGTCAGATCAGCAGAGATATTAGATTTTCACAGGAGTATGAACCCTATTGTGAACTGTGAATGCGAGGGATCTAGGTTGCACACCCCTTCTGAGAATCTAATGCCTGATGATCTGAGGTGGAGCTGAAGCCATGATGCTCGTGATGGGAAGCAGCTGCAAATGCAGATTAACATTAGCAATGAGGTTTGACTGAACATTCCACTCCCACCCCCACCCCCACCTGACCATGGAAAAATTGTCTTCCGTGAAACCTGTCCCTGATGTCAAAAAGGTTGGGGACCAGACCAGTGATCTAGAATGATTTCAAGAGCAAGTGAGAGAATATGTGACTCAACATGGCTTTTACAACAAAACCTTTTATCTCACTTAACAATAAATCCAAAAGTAGGTTTTTCTAGGTTGATTCATAGTGTATCTCACGGGTACCAGGGCTCTGGGTCAGCTTCTCTGTTTTGTTTTGCTTTTCCTTGATTTGTCTTCATGATTGAAAATAACTGTCATGGCTGCAAACATCAGACCTTCATGCAACAACTCCCAAAGCAGGAAAGACAGCTGTTGCTTGCTCTTCTTGTGCATCCTTCACTCTTTTTTTATTATAGTAGGGAAAAGGGCTTTTCCCCAGAAACCTCCAGCAAACCTCTCTTCAACTCTTTGACTAAACTGGATCCTATGACCATTTCTATATCAGTCACAGACAAAGGAGAATGGGTTGTCATGGTCAGTTTAGACTACTCTTAAATTGTCATCTAAGGCTAGGTTTGAAGCCCTCCTTTCTTAAGCACAATCTCAACCTGTATGAGGGGGAACCAAAAAAAATCTGGAATTATTTTTTGGAGGATGGGCCCCTTGTAGTACAGACTTCCCCCACTAGGTAAGTGCTTTAGGAACCCATTGGCATCAGTGTACCAGCTAGTGTTGTTGTGCAAAGCTGCATTCAGTTTCAGTAAATTTTTTTGGAGATTCTTTCAACACATTTGCCCATTTCATACTGGGTGATTTATGAGTGCACCTGCCCACACTGCACTGAGTGTTCAACAGTTTTTAACCAAAAATGGCATGGCCCCCATGTCCCACCCTCCCTATTTACTCATTTTCACCCCAGTGACTTTTTTTTGTTGTTGTTCTCCTGAATGGAAAAAGTCCTCAAAGGGAAATCTTTTGCTGATGGTGGAAGAGGTGAAACAAAACAAGGCAGAAGCACTAAAAGGCATCAAAACTGACAAGTTCAAAAACTGTTCTGAGCAGTGGAAAAAGTATCTTGATAGGTTATTGCATCAAACGGAGACTACTTTGAAGGTGACAAGTTTAAACATGTAAGAATAATTTTTTACAAGTTTTTAATGAATAATTTTTTATAAATCATTTCTGGGTTTTCTTGGGTCCCCCCTATAAGGAAAAAAAAATGGGTTTCATATGCAAAGCAGGAAGATGGAACGGTGAGTACTAACGAGATATTCAGTTGTTCTACCCCAGGAAATTATGTGTTTTATGACGATCAAAGAAGTTGAAGGTAAAGGGCCCAGCATAACAAAGGGCATATAAAGTTCTCAGGGAATGCCTCAAATCATTACCTCTTTGCAAATTACAACAGCATTCACTAATTGTGTGACTTTGGGCATACCGTTAACTACTCAACGCCTGTTTCCTTGTCTTCACATTGAGGATAAAAATTTCTACTCCACAGGGTTTTTCAGGAGATCAAAAATGAAATAATATCTGGAAAAGAATTTTGTAAGTTGAGTGCTATGCAAATATAAAGTATCATATTTAACATTTAGAATCAAAGCTTCAAAGACACATAAAGCAACATCAGACTGGAACATTACAGTAGACGTGAAAAACAGATAGTTTATACTAAGATTTTCGTGTATTTGGCAATGTGATGCCAATATATAAAACACCAGTCATCTCATTGTTCTACACATTTAAAAATACATTTCAGCTTTTGTTCTGGGACACCTTGTACCTAAATATAGTGCAAGACAATGAAAAAAAATAATCTATGCATTGAAACTGACACACAAAAATGACTAACTTCTTTGCTGCTTTCTTTGTCTAAATTATCCCTCTTAAAACTTAGCACCTAAAATTGCTAATGATGTCAGTTGGCTCTCTTTTCTGCAAGTCCTTATGCTCCAAGTTCAAATAGAAAGGACAAGGTTTTTGACACTCAGTTGCAAGAGTACCTACTCTGTCTCAGATGCCTTAAATGCATGCATTTCCTCTGATATTCTTAATAATTTTACAAGATGCTTATTTTTATTCTTATTTGCTAGATAGAAAAACCACAGCTCACTGAGATTGAATAACCTGTTAAAGTTCTGTAGCTAGAAAATGAAGGCGACCAGATTTTGACTCAGTGGTTCTCAGCTCTAAAGCAAGCCTTTTCCACTATTCCTCTCCTTTACCACCTTTTCCATGAAGTCTTTTCTAGTTGAGCATTATCAAGGTGATGTTTTATCTCCTGGTTTCTTTAACCCATTTGTAAGGCCATTTCTTCAAGCACTTGGTTTGCTCTAGAATTTCATTTAAGAGCCTCTCTAACAGTGTCACTCTCTAAAGCTGGGGGTTCAGTGTAAGGCAGTTCATATGTAACCACACCACAAAGCTTGGGGTGCAGAAGTATTATTTGGAACATGATCTCTGGGGCAGAAACACAGATGATTATCCTATTGTGAGAGCTTGAAATTCACTAGTCTTTATTTTCTAAGTTCTTAAGTGTTTCTAAAAAGTAATATCTTACATACTAAGTCATCTCATTTAATACTTAAAATTCCCTGGTATGGTAAGTCTTTTTATAAACATTTTATAGATTTAAAAAATGCAAAACTGAGACTCAGAGAGACCAATATCTCAATATTATTCATTTTAAAGAATATGCTAGTTATCAATTGCCCTTTAGGGTTGCACAACAAACAACCTCTAAATTCTAGTGGCATGAAACAGTGTCTTGCTGTCACATGTCAGGGTCACATGGACTTGACTAGATGACTCCACTTTTTGAGGGTTGGCTGGCTGGTGACTGTTCTAGAGAAAGGACCGTGAAAAGTTACATAGGCAAAAGTTGTACTTACAAGGAAGTTTAGAAAATTAGGACGATCATTGTAGTCCACTACTAGAGATTCTTAAACTATCATTTATATTTTCTGACTGCTTTTGTAATAGTTGTACCTCTGGGACAAAAAGCAGAGTCACCTCCATAGCAATACTCCAAATTATAAAGGCTTTAGCAATGTGAAGGGTAGATCCCATTCTACCATGCAAAGTATTCCCCTATTGTTTTGGGGAGCTTCTGAGCCTCATGTTAGTTAATCTTCCTGTGACAATGCGATTGACAATGTCAATCTTCCTGTGACAGTGAAAACAGTGGCATCCATCAGTTCTTCCTTCCCTGGAAGCTCGCTAAAGGAACCCTCTACTGCCACTATCAAGGATACTCATAACATCATCTGGGTCTTTGTCAAAGTGCTCTCTCCTTTTGTTTTTATTTATTTCTAAAGATACCAGTCCCAGTTATGTCAGATAGATGCCAAATCTGCCTGGAAGTGACGTGAAGACCCTCTCTCCAGTGTTGTGCTATGCTTTGGCACCAAGACCACCAGGCCTTGTGTCTCTCCTCTTTACTCCTCATCTCCTACAGGAATTTCACAAGAAAGAATTTTAAAAAGTATCTTCTAAACATAGCTTCAGCTTATGAAAACAATTTATGATTCCAAATATAGTAGCTGCCTTTGGCTTAATGGTGGCTCCATGGTATCCCAAGACAAAGGGGTGGTCATCTGCTTCACATTTGCATTACTAAAGGGCCCATTTTTTTTACTTAACTCATATTTTTATGAATTAAAAATCTTGGGAAATCCCAGTGTTAAGGCTGGTCCATTCTGATAATTTATCCAAAAAAACAAAAAACAAAAACTTTGTCCTAGAAGTAAATGCAGTTCTTCACTTCTGTAGACTTCAAAATGTCAAACCTCACTTAAGAATTCTCTATTCTATCTACATCTTTCTGTACACTAATTACATTCTTATTAAATTCTCAAAATCTTAGGGTCTAGTCTTGGCTAGGATACCTACTTAGGAGTAATAAGAATGTGGATCCTATTTTGGAGATGTATTACCAAAATAGTTTTTATTATGTCATTTTGCTTGGAAGTCCCCACCCGTTGAATCTGTTTTATTCATTGCTTCAGCTAGAGGACTTTTAGGAATTAATTTGACACACATCTAATTTTCTGTGGTTTATGGCTTAGAGGTTGATTTTTCTCAATAGATGTCCCTGGCCTAGGTTCATTGGCTCAGTAATGTTAACCTTAGCCTCTCCTTTCATGCGCTAAGGTGGCTCCTCCAGCTTTCAGCATCTCATCTGTATTTCACCCCAGAAAGGTGGAGGGAAGGGGAAGGAGGTGCTTGCCATATCTATCTCTTTTTTTAGTATGGAAACTAAAAGCTTTTCTAGAATACCCCATGTTTGTGACCAAAACTGAATCCGTTGACTACCTATAGCTGAAGGATGGATACAGAAGTTGAGCAATGGGCTTACCTGGACCCTAAAATAGAAACAGCAAAGGAGTGGTGGGGACTGCTCACTAAAATAGCTGTACCAGAATCTAGAATTCTCAAGACTTATACTGCCAAGGACAAAGGGATTACAGCTCAACTCTGAGTTTGAAATTTAGACTGTGTGAAGTTCACAGTGAGACAACAATCCTGACATTTGTGTTTGTTGAGAGATAAAATATATTCTAAATTATCAAAGTTCCCCTTTACATAGCTATCCCAAAATTGACTGAGAAAGGAAGGATGCTCTCTAGCAACTAGGAAAGGAAATAAACATTCAAAGACCAGTAAAGATATCAGAAGGTTAACCTAACACTTGGTTAACAAAGGTTGGGAGATGCAAGATATTGGAAAACCTGAGAGAAATTCGAGATAAATTGAGGAAGGATCCTCTAAGCTGATGTCTGCCTCCAGCCCTCTTGCATCTTGTAGAGAAATGTTAGTTACTAGCTACAGAGACACACCTGCTGTACTGATGGTGTAGGAAGAAACTGTAACCAGAACCACGTTTTAGATCTAGTTAGGCTTGGTAAAAGTAATGTTCAGAAACTATGAAGTAATTGTGGCATAGTGAAGGGTTAAAAGATTTGGTAAGTTTCCACTTAGGGCTTCTGAACTAGGTTAAGTAGTGTTTCCCCCAAATTCATATCCTTCTAGAACTCAGAATGTGATCTTATTTGGAAATTGTGTCATTGCAGATAATTAAGTTAAGATGAAGTCATACTGGAGAAGGGTGGGCCCTTAACCCAAGATGACTGGTGTCCTTATGAGAAGAGGAGAGACACAGAGACATACACACACAAAGGGAAGATTTAAAGACACACAGAGAGAATGCCTTGTGATGACAGAAGCACAAGAAATACCAAGGATTGCTTGCAACTACCAATAGCTGGAAAGGAGTAAGAAACAGCTTTTTCCCTATAGCCTCCAGAGAGGGGAGCATGGCCCTGCTGACACCTTGATTTCAGACTCGTAAACTGAAGAACTCTGAGTCAATACATTTCTGTTGTTTTAAGCCACCTGATCTGTGATTGTTATGGCAGCCCTAGAAAAACTGTGCAGCTTCCTACAGTCTTGCAATACCTTGCCTCAGGTAAACTGACACCACCACTGCTCCAGGCACAACTCTTTCTGCCAGTCCCAAGTACAACTCAACCAACTGAGGGCTCAGCTGACTGGGAATTCCCAGTACAAAGATTCTTCTTTAGAGGAGTCCTATGTTGCACGGGAATGGTCCAGTTCTGGCCCAGACCTTGACTAGGATCATCCCTTCAGGCGTATGGTCTCAGTGTGAACTCAAACGTTTGGTAGCTGGAGGCTCTCAATTAATTAATACTACTTGCAGCTGGTTCTCTCTTGGAGGGACAACTGAGTAAAACACTCACAGAACTGCCTCAAAGTCAAACAAGGGTCTCCATCATCTGGTTCTTGTTAATGTCCTGTAACTCTCCTATTACACTCCATGGCATAGATCCTGGGTCCCCCTCTGCAGCAGCTGAAGTGTGCCATATTCTCCAGCTTTGATGCCTCTGTGCATACACTGCTACTCTCTGCCTGAAATTCTTTCCTTTCTCCTTGCCCTCCTAGTTATCTGGCAAACTATTTCCCACTACTAAACTATGAGTTCTTCAAGGGCAAGGATTTCTTTTATTCATCTATTAATTCCCTATCGAAAATCGCAAGATCTTAAACTTAGTGAGAGTTCAATAAATGCCAAATGGATGGGTGGATATATAGATAGATTAAAAAGATACTCTTTCCCAGAATGTCATAAAGTCTCATTGGAGGAAATGTTTAGAAGTAGCATAGTCCAACCATTGGCAAGAAAGTCCCTGATCTTTCTCAGACAGGTGAGACGTTCTGAACCATTTTAACATTGGCAAAGATAGAGATTTCTTCAGTACTGCCAGTGAGTATGTTTCTTAACGTCTGACCTCAATCTCTCTAATGCTGTTGTGAAGCCTAAAATCCAAATTAAGAATAATGCCAGCAATTTTCAGGCAACAAGTTATCGCACTCATTCTAAAGCAAGAAATAGATCCATTATCCTTGAATTACAAGTAAATAGCTGTCCACCATAATTGTCTCTGTCTACACAAGTGACGAAAGCAAAACTAATGTATGTACCACAGCAGGACATTAGCTTAGTGTGAGTTAATCTGGGTTACTTTTATACTTCCATTGACAAAACAAAGCAATCATCTTTTGTTTCCGCAAATGTCTTCTACTTTCTTTGAAGTCATCAGTGTCATCAATAGCCAATGATGTGTTTGAAGTCTTACAAATGGGCTGCTCCTACATTAGCACCAGCAGCCAAGATAAAAGCTAAGGATGGACTATCTTCCTCAATAAACATGAAAATAGGGGTATAATGACAAATTATATTCATTGTCCTCTCTGTAGACATTAGAGACTATTTCTCTGGACTATAATTACTTTAGCTAGAATCTAGCCATTGGCAGTATGCATAGATGAATGAGATCCAGAGGAGGAGAGGTCTGGTGCTGTAATTGCATCTAGTTGTGGACACACAAGAGGCACTACTTAGAAACCCCCAGAGGTCATGGGGGACAAAGAGGGGAAGCCAATAAAGCCAGGGAGATTTCACAAAACCTCAATTTGAAGCAAACAAAGAGTCAAACAGCAACAATACAAAATTAGCATAAACAAGCATATTCTTATTTCAATTCTAGATTGGTGAGATGAGTTACACTTATCAAACATCTGACTTTTCCAAATACTACAAAACATGAGAGGACATTCCTTCCAAATCTTCTTTTGGCAGATCTTTATCCAGTAATTTCACCTAGATGAACAGGACAACCCACAACTGTACAGCAGGGCATCATCAAGAGGACTTCTTAAGGAATTACTTATGATGTGGTGAAATAAATGAAAATTGGAATTATAACATTAGAGGAAAATCAAGAGTACTGGATTTAGATGAGAATGCATCTTTTTCAGTGTTTGTTGTGTGATCAATTAAGAATATACCATGCCCTCTTTATGAAAAGTTCTTGACATTCTTCTAGACATTAAAGGCATTTATTTTTCACCAGTTCACATGATAATCTGTTTGTGCTCTCTCTTTTTCTTTCTGTCCTTCTCCATCCTTTTCTTTATTTCCTTTTTTCCTCTCTTTTCTCCTTCCTTGTACTCTTCGTTTTCACTTCCCTTTTCCCATTCCCCTTCAAAACTATAAAGTCTTGTTGTTTTGGAAGCATTAGAAAACTAGCTATTTGAGAAGCAAATATTTATCAGAATATAATTCTATAATGTAACTATTGACTCTAGTAAGAGGGCTCTTTAGCATCCAGAAGAGCCACCAGCCAGTTCAAACATTGCTAAGCAGCTGTTGTGTATCTGACCCAGGGCTACATGCTAGGGCATGGAAATGAATAAGAGCTAGTCTATGATCTAAATATTAAGACCAGAGGGGGCAAGGACTATGTTGAAAGCATCCACAGCTATAATGTGTATGCAGTGTCAGGACATAAGAGAAGGGCTCTGGGAACTCCTCCCTGGAAGTAATACTTGAGGTGAAACTTGATTTAAATAATAGTGTTTGGGGTAAAAGAGAGGAGAAAAAAGAGTCCTAGCCCAATGGAGATCATGAACAAAGGTACAAAGAAGAGAAATAGGTAGTTCAATATAAATAACTTGGTAAACAAAATATTGGTGAACTGAGGTTGCAAAGGGAGATAGGATCCAATTCATTGAAGTTGTTGTGTTTCTACTTGACAGCTTAAATTTTCCAGTAAATAATGAGAAATAACTAAAGCTTTTAGGAATTAAGAGTGCTATGGTCTAACCATCATTGTAAAAGGATCACTTTGGCAACAGTAGGGTGGATAGATTAGAAGGAAAAGAGCATAGTCTCAATGCAGGTACATCACTGAGGGAACTATAGCAATGACTCAGAGAAGAGATGATGATAGCTGAATTAAGCATGAGAATAACTTGAGAATTGTCCAAGACCCATCGACCAGTGGAATGTGAGCCTGAGAGAGGAGACAGTTTTGGTTTGGGAACTGATTAATTTGACGGGAAATATGACAAACAGAGAAAGCCTGAAGTGAGAGGAGGAGAGGGAAGATGGTGCATTTTATTCTAGCCATGCCAAGAGTGAGGTGCTAGGGGAAAGACCATGTGAAGAAGTCACATCGGCAGTTGTTAGTGATCAGCACCTGATATAGGAGACTAACTGCCAGAGACCAGCTCCAGTCAGGTTCAGGGTACCCCAAAGGTGGAGATGGCATCAGCGATTGGGGAGAAGAAGAGAGAAAGAGAGAGAGA
>NW_007258952.1:196906-223551 GCF_000164805.1 Carlito syrichta | reverse complement strand
TCAATGGCCCTTCCTGATCCCTAACGCTCAGTGGGCCTCCGTGGCCGGCTCCCAACATCTAACCAGGAAATCGAGATTGGAGAGTCATCAGCATATACATGGCTGTAAGTCCTGAAGGGGTGTGTGTTTATTATGTATGGAAATCATTGTCTTCTCTCATCTCAAGTTAAGCACAACCAAATCTGTCTTTTTCTTTTTAATCACTAACATGTGCAGAGTCCTTAACAGTTCACAAAACACTTTCACAACCCTGATTTTATTTTATTTATTTTTTTTTATTTATTTATTTATTTATTATAAAGATGTGGGGTACAATTCAGGGCTATGTATACAAACATTGATCATACAGGCACCCTTGTTGATGAGGTATGCCCCTCCCTCCCCTAGCAGTTTCCATCAACTGCCAGTCCCACCCCCCCTTCTCCTGACAGTTTTCTGCTACTGCCAATCGCTTTCTTATAGCATTATAATTGTTCAAGGTCACCTTGTGAGTGAGAACATATGGAACTCAGTTCTTTGTTTCTTTGATAAATCACTGAGTATGATCGACTCCAAATCCATCCAATTTGCTGCAAAGTTCATATATTTGTCCTTCTTTATGGCTGCATAATATTCCATTGTGTATATATACCATTTTTTTATCCAGTCCAGCTTCGATGGGCAACATGATTGGTTCCATGTTTTTGCTATTGTGAATAGAGCTGCTACAAACATACGTATGCAGGTATCTTTTTTGAAGAATGATTTGAGTTCCTTCAGGTATACTCCCAATAGGGGAATTGCTGGGTCATATGGAAGGTCAATTTCTAGTTCCTTCAGAAATCGCCACACTGTCTTCCAAAGAGGTTGTACTAGTCTGCATTCCCACCAGCAATGTAGAAGTGTTCCTTTTTCTCTGCAACCCCGCCAACATTGTTGTTGTTTGTTTTATTAATGATGGCTATTCTTACAGGGGTTAGGTGGTATCTCAAAGTGGTTTTGATTTGCATTTATCTGATGATGAGTGAGGCTGAGCACTTTTTCATGTGTCTGTTGGCTGCCCGTATATCTTCTTTTGAGAAGTGTCTATTCATGTCTTTTGCCCACTTTTTAAAAGGGGCTGTTTGTTTGTTTCCTTTCAGCACGTTTGAGTTCCTTGTAGATCCTAGATGTTAGGCCTTTGTCAGATATACGGTTGACAAATATTTTTTCCCATTCTGTGGGCTGTCTCCCTGCTCTCTTGATGGTTTCTTTGACTTTGCAGAAGCGTGTCAGTTTAATGAGGTCCCACTTGTCTCTTATATCTTATGGCCTGGGCACTTTGGGTTTTGATCAGGAATCGGTTGCCAGTTCCAACTTCTGTAAGAGTGTTTCCTGCATTTTCTAAGGTTCTTACAGTTTGAGGTTTTACATTTAGGTCTTTGATCCATTTAGAGTTAATTTTTGTGTATGGTGATAGGTAGGGGTTCTGTTTCAATCTTCTGCTTGTGTTCAGTCAGTTTTCCCAGCACCAATTACTGAATAGGTTCTCCTCTCCCCAGTAGTTGTTATTGGAGGCTTTGTCAAAGATGAATTGACAACCTTGATTTCATTTGAAGCTTGTCGCTCGCACAATCTTATGTGTGCCTATCATCATCCCCATTTGCATACCAGGAAATGCATAGAGAGGTCAAGGGATTTTCTCTAGATAATACAGCTGATGAGTGAAGGAGCTAGGGCAACAAGTCTGACTCTCTGGTTTTAAATTCTTCACAAGTTTAGTTTTCATTTCTTGTTGGTTTCCCTCCTAACAGCGTATGTTGGAAGAAGTATCTTGTGTACTGTTTGTCCTGCCTGGCACACTGTCTAGCACATAGCAAACAATAAATAGTCATATCATAAATTAATATATTATCATCATTTTAAAATTATATTCCTGTCAATAGTTTCCCCTGCGTTTATTTAATCAAACAGTTTTGAAGCTCGAATGGATAGTAGTCTGAGCTAACTAGTTGCTTCTTCCTCTGTGTGTAAATGACACTGCTCTTCCTTACAGAGCTTGACATACTTAGTTATGATCCTCCTACTGTTTCTTGCACTAGACTGTGAAATTCTGGAGGGTAGGTCTACCATGAATTAATAATTAAATAAACCTCTTATTTGCTTAGTTAGGTGATTATTAATGGCCGTGTCCCTCCCTGATGCATCCCTGGTCAGGGCCACTTTGATATTCTCTTCTGAAAGTTACATAGCCTCTCTTGTAGTAATTATATTACTAGAGTGTAATTGTCTGTTTGCATCTCCCTTAAAAGGCAGTGAGCTCCTCAAGACAGAGATCATGTCATTTTCCATCTATGTCCACCATGCTGAGATGCAAACAAACAATTATACTACAGCAAGTTAATGACTGCAATGGAGACCTATGCATGAGATGAAATCAATTCTTATTCACTGAATAAATGAATGAGTAAATGCAAGATAAATTGAGTTCTAAAACGTCAGAGTGGAGATCTTAGAAAATATCCAGTTTCTCCTCTTTATTTGCAAATGAAGGAAATGAGGCCTAGAGAAGAGAAGATAATATTGAAAGGTCCCACAGGTCCAGTTAATGGCACCAAGACCCTTGCTCTTACAGTATGCAGAAATTGAACCAAGGCATAGGAAAACATGTATATTAAAAATAGTCCATGTCTGCAGCACAAAGGGCATGCAGAAAAGGGGGGAAAAATAAATATAAAATAAAGTTGGTCATTATTGTCAATTAAGCCAAAGTTAATGAATAGAAGAATTCATTATTTCAAGTTGAGGCAGACTTTAGCTGAAAGAGAGGCTCAAGGGCGTAAAAGCTTCTCAGAGATATATATCCTTTTAGCAAGGCAACAACAACAAAACCCAAACAGCTTTCAATGTTTACATTTCAACACAGCATTAAAAGCAATGTTTAAATATTACAAGTACAAGCAATGCCAGCATCAATTAGAGGGTGTTTTCTCTGGCTCTTCTTAGAGGTCTTTGAGAGGTAAAGCACTCAGAGCCACAATAACTGTTAGCAGTAGTCCCAATTCATTGAGTGGTCAGTGTATGCCAGGCACCATCCTTCACTAATTCAATCTTACAATGACCCCATGAAATAATATTATTATCTTTATTTTATATACAAGAGAATTAATGCCGAGGTTAGCTTTGGTCACACAGTTAATAAATGAGGGGCATCAGGGTTCACTTCTAAACATTTCTGATTCCAAATCCCCACCATAAACCACCCTAATGATGCTGAAGAGTTATCTAACCATTCCTGCCTGCCAGAAACCCAATCCAGTAGCCTCTTCCATAGACTGGAAATGCCTTCCTGACTTATCCCAATCTCTTCCTTTTCACAAAAGGAACACTAATAAATGCCTTGAATTTCTTGGAAAGGCATCAGGGATCTAGAAATATTTGGAGATTAGAAAAGGGAAGAAAAAAGAATGAAGATGGATCCACAGGTCACATATATGCCCATGGTAATTAAGAACCTAGAGCAATTTGCAGCCTCCAAAAGGACCATCTATACTAAAGTCCTATTTCATCCTCACAGCAACCTGAGAAGGCGGAGCTTTCCCCATTTCATAAGAGAGGAAACTGAAGCGAATGAATTTAAACATCACCTAGCATGACCTAATAAGGTGAAAGTTGACCTCAAGGCTTCTGGCTCAAGGCATCACTACAATGTTCTCTTAATACATGAGATTAGGCTCCTGAAACCTTGTCCAGAAAATTTGTAGTAAGACAGTTTACTAATGTAAGAAGAAAAAAAATGTATACAAGTTTACATAAGCAATTTCTATTTTTACTAACACAGAATGGCAGAAAGAATACTAGGTATATTTATTCCACAAACTCCAATTTAACAAGAATGTCACGTTATTTTTTTTAACATCGGATTAAATGTAACTTTGATGTCATCCCACCAAACTAGCAGGACAATCCCCAGGCATTTCAAGAGCCTCCTCTCCTCTTACCTTTCCTCCATCATCTCCTCTCTGGACCATTAACGGTGCCTTCTAATGGTCTCCTTGCTATAGTCTTGACATACTTGGATTTGTCTCTTAAACTGCAGCCAGAGAAAGATCCCTTTCTTAAAATCTTTCCGCTCTTTACCACCCCAGCTTATCTCCTGTCTCTCTCTGCTTCACACTTTATGTTCTAGTAATGTCTGCTTGTATCTCCCACTGTCTGTGCCTTTGTTCATGCTGTTCCCCCTGCTAAACCTGACCTTCCTATATGTCTTCATTTGACTAAAGTAAAGGCAGTGCCCCATGGTGACTATCAGTTCTGCTGTCATATTTCTGGAGTTCAAACTCTGATTCTACACTTATACTTGTTTGACCCTGGATAAGCCATTTAACTTCTCTGTGATGCAATTTCATCATCCACAGAAATGAAGAGATAATGACACCCACATCATAATGTTTACATGAAGATTTCATGAGCCAAGACTTATAAATGCACTTAGATTACTACTTGACACACAGTTAGTGCTCCATAAACCTTGGCTGTCATTTTTAACTCCTACTCAACCTGCAAGACTCATAAGAAACCTCATCTCACCCCAGTCTTCACTCAATTTTCATGTCTCTGTTCTCATGGGCTTAGAGCATGCCTCTCAGTCATAGAACTTCCCATATCATCTTGAAATTTTCAGTTTGGGTATATTTACACCATAAACTTTAGAGAAAATGGACTACATGTCATTTACATTTTATTATCAGATATAAAAAGTTTCAGAGATATGTGGTATATAGAAAGTATTTGATAAATGTTAACTGAGCTTAATTCATAAGCGCTTAAGTACTATCCTTCAGGGTTATGGCAATACATGCAAAGCCATAACGAGATACTCAAATCTTTCTACTTGTAAGCAGCCCACAAGCTTAGCATGGAATCATTTTGTTGATGCTTAATAGACACACTAACCAAATGATCCTCCACAGATACAGTAAGCATTGGCTTCTATATTATTGGAATGGGAACTCAACCATAACATTACACTTGATGGTAAATGGTAGGAGATATATAAAGACATGTGGTTCATACTTCATACTATTATTAAACAACTAACCACCTTTTATTAACAATTTATGTTGCTGTTCTGCATAAAGACACAATCAATAATGGAGTTTAGAAAAGCTCTTGGTAGATGTTCTATATATTGTACAAACTAAGATTTTCTAATAAATAATAGCTTCAAATTCACACACCAATTTCTTGTATACATATAATTTATGTTACCCTGCATAGTCAGGAATAGAACACCTCAGTAACTCACACATACGTTTATGTTGATTTTCACTGTGGCCTATTGCAAAGAGTAAACTTCAGACACCTATGCATGTAGCCCACTGGAGTTTTTCATTTATCCACATTCTATTTTACTTCTGAGAAGAAAAAAAGTTGTAATAACTAAAGCTGCTTACTAACAAACAGCTTCCTTACCAGGTAATGAATGACCCTTCTTGGGGAGAATTCAAACAAGGCAAAAATGGCTCTATACAGGACCTTAGAGAAGGAATTCTAAGCAAGAAGATGGAACCAGATATATATTAAGCTAAGCCCTTGTCAGCCCCAAGAATAGAAAATGCAGTTTAAAAAGAGAGTATGATTTCTGCCTAACAGAGAGTGTTGAGGGTGGGGACCCATGAAGCCAAACTACCTTTGAGGCAATGGATGTGTGTAGGACCAGGTCAGTGACACGAACCTAAGAGATCAAGAGTTGGGTAAATGTAAACATAAAAAAGGAACAGGCAAGGGTCTAATGAGGAAATACAGTTAAAGGACCAGGATTTCTTTTTCAGCAGAAGCAAAATTAATGAGCGCTTACTATGTGTCTAGAATTTACATTACACACATAATTTCATCTAATCCTTGCAAGGGTTTTAGGAGCTTGTTATTATGATTGTCACCTGGAACCGCATGAGGATTCTGAAGGCTGTCCAATCACATATGGCTCTTTTAAGAGCCAGACCTCAGTTCCAAATCTATCTGGCTTCAAAGCCAGGGCACATGAGGCTTCTCCTAAACGGAGTTACACTGGCCTTTGATCTCTCTTATGAAGAAAGAACTGGCTGCCCAGTACATGAAAAGACTGATGAGTTTTAAATACACAAAGTCCTGGGCAAAACCTACAGGTTTGGGAATCCTTTCTACAGGTGATAACATGCTTAGGTCTGCATAAACCAGGGATCATTTTCTGTTGCCCCAGTCTGACTCAACAGTGTGTTGTGTTTCACCCACAGAGTTTTAAAAATGTATCCGGTCAATATTAAACAATCAGGCATAACTCACAAGATTTTAGGTTTTTAGTGACTTTTGAAAAAGCCAAAAGTTCTGTTAATGCTAAGACCTCCAAAGGCTGGAGCTGAGAAGCAGCTGTCCCCTTCCAACAAGGTGTGTGTGCTCCATTTCACTGCAGTCCCTACCATTCCCTCTTGTCTCCCTGATTTAGTCCTGTTGGAGTCACTAACGCTCCCTGCCTGGCCCCCTGGCATTTGAAAATGAAGTTCACAGAACAGACCAATAATACAGAGAGAGTACAGTTAAAAAGTCTCCAGATATTCCTGCTTCTTAATAAATGACTATTCATGCTATTTTTACTGTTATACTTCAAATATTGCTATATATGAATATAAAAGACATGCAAAATAAAATGCCAGGTTTAGCTTTGGGGGTTTTTTAAAAAGTGATACATTTTTAATCCAGCACTTTAAAAAATGTCACCAGCTGTTTCAAGGTTCACATATAGTTCAGGCAGTCTCTCCCATGCGAGCCACCCCTTTCACCATCCGTCCTCCCTGCTCCTCTGACCTCATCTGCTGATAGTATAATCTGTCTTACAACCCGACATAAATTTACTACATAAGTAATTTCCCCCCAAGGCTATTTTTCCATGAACCACGTGCAAGTAAATTGCTTATTTTTTTCTTCCCCAGCATACAGCAGAGGTCACCATGCCTTCTTGTACAATTTGACTTCCTTAAATGCAAACTCAAGTGCTTTTTCTATTGATACTTTAATGTCACCTTTGCCTGCCATTTCCACCCAGTTTTTATCTGTGACCATGAGGGGTGCCATTGGGGTGAATCATACATGTTCTCAGGTCACTTGCTCCACTGGAGTAGAATGGGGCACTTCACACACAGACAAAACGACCAGGAACGACTGACCTCCTTTCAAGTCAGATGAAAGAAGGAGACATATTTCAGGGAGCTAGTGGGCTGAATCATCTCCCAGCAACGTTGTGAATCCGATTAAGTTGTGTGGATGTGTGTGCATGCATGTGTGTGTGTGTGTGTGTGTGTGTGTGTGTGTGTGTGTGTGTGTGTTCTTCTCTTCATTTATTTCTCAATATTTGTATTAAATGTCCACCAAGATGAGATAGTCCTGGTAGTGCACCAAGTCTTTTATGTGCCTTCACAGATTAATTTTAACAAAAGTTTTATACTGTATAACAGTCTTACTATTCCAATTTGACACAGAGAAACTTGAGATTTAGAGAAGTTAAATGACCTGCCCAAAGTCACACATCTATTAAGTACTAAGAAAGGACTTTGAATGCTAGCAGGCTGACACAGAAGCCTTCAGTCTTAACTATTCTCCTGTCCAATTTCTATTTATGTCTTGAGGCATTTATGTAAGATACATGTGGCTGATCCATGGGGTGGGTTCTCTTAATAAGGTACTAACTGAGAATTTATTCTCCCCTTCTCTAAGGACACCTAGGACATTAACCTCAAGGTTTGTACTTACCTCTTTGCCACAGTCCTTTTTTCACCAACCAACACATGCTTCTTTTTATTTTATATTTGGAGGCTCCTTTTATTATTTTATTTGTATAAATTTATGAGGAACAAATGTAATTTTGTTACAGGCACAGATTGCATAGTGATGAAGTCTGGACTTTTAGGATATTCATTACCCGCATAGCATACATAGTGGCCATTAAGTAATTTATCATCACTAGCACTCCCTTCTACCCACTCTTCTGAGTCTTCATGACTGTTGTTTTACATTCTATGTCCATGTGCACACATTATTTAGCTCCCACTTAATAAGTGAGATTATGCCGGGCTCGGTGGGTCGGCCTGTAATCCCGAGCCTTGGGAGGCTGAGGTGAGTGGATTGCCTGAGCCCGCGGGTTTGACTCCCACCTGGGCAACTTGATGAGACCTCATCTCTACAATAAATCAAAAATCAGCCAGACATGGTAGTGCCCACCTGTAATTCCGTCTACTCGGAAGACTGAGGCGGAAGGATCGCCGGAGCCCGGCAGGTCGAAGCTGCGGTGGCTGGGAGCGGCCGCTGCACTCCAGTCTGGGCGACAAGAGTGAGACTCCAACTCAAAAAAAAAAAAAAAAAAAATAAGTGAGATTATGCAGTATTTGTCTTTCTTGCTGACTTGTTTCACTTAAGATAATGGTCATCAGCTTCATCCATGTTGCTGTAAAATATATGATTTCATTCTTTTTGAAGACTGAATAGTGTTCCTTTGTATACAAGGGGGGAAACAAAAACAAAATTATCTTTTGGAGGGCAGGTCCCTTATAGTACACTCAGAATTTGTTCCTCTGAGTTAAATGCTCAGCCAAAGTTTTTATATAGAAGTTTTGAGAAGGTTGCATCATGATTTGCGAAAGAAACATCCTGAATTGTGGCAAACAGGTGACTGATTCTTCCACTGTGACAACACACCTGCCCATACCACACTGAGTGTTCAGCAGTTTTTGACCAAACATACAGCATGACCCTGGTGCCCTGCCCTCCACATTCACCCAATCTTGCCCTGAGCAACTTTTTTTGTTTTCTGGATGAAAAAGTCCTCGAAGGCTAATGTTTTGCTGAAGTGAAAGAGGTGAAACAAACAAACAAATAAAATGGCAGAAGGCATCAATATTGATGAGTTCAAAAATTGTCTTGAGTAGTGGGAAAGCATCTCAATAGGTGTATTGCATCAAATAGAGAGTACTTTGAAGGTGACTGGAGTTTAAGCATGTAGGAATAAGCACACAATGTTTTATAAATAAATTTTGAGGTTTTTGAGTCCCCCTTCATGTATATTCCACTATTTCTTTATCCAATCATCCATTGATGGACACTTAGATGTATTCTATATCTTTGCTATTGTGAATAGTACTGCAATAAACACATGGGTGCAAATAACACTTGCTTTTTCCTCCCACTCCTGAGTGCATTGAAACCTCCATATGAATACAAGTCATGAATGCTGTTGATAATACCACTAATATCAGTCAACTGGAATTTAACAGGGGGTCACTTAATTGACATCAGCCAAATAATTTCCACTCACTATAGTTTATATTTTTAAACTTTGCCACCTCTCCCAAGGTGGGCATTACTCTTATAAGTATTTTATGGCAAAATATTTGACTGGGAAGTGACTTTGCAAGGTCATGACACTCAGGGAAGCTGCCTATGATTAGGTTCAAAGAAAAAATATTGAATCTCACTCAGAAACTATCTTCATGAGAAAGGCTCTCTTGCCACCTTCTACTCAATCATTTTCGTTATGTATTACCTCTAAAGTACAAAGGTCTTCATATCATGAGCTCAATCACTTCTAAGTCACAAGGTGCATCAAGGTAATCCTTATGACAGAACATGCTGGGGCTTTTCTCCCACCTCTTTGCCTCATGCCCTCCTCCAGCTCTCCTTTTCTTTCCTTCTTCCTCCCTCCCTTCATTCCTCTAATAGAATTCACATTCCAGCCCTCACTGAAATGAACAACCGTAATACTGTAGGAAGAACATGATTTTTGCATTCTGATGGATTCAGGTTTGACCCCCAGTTCTGCCAACCACTAACTGTAGATACTGGTACCTGGTTCTCTAAAACAGAGGTTCTCGGAGTGTGATTCCTAACTCAGCAGTATCTGCATCACCTGGGATCTTGTTAGAGATGCAAATACAGAGGCCCCACTCCAGACCTTCTGAATGATAATCTTCTGGAGGTTGAGTCTGGCAGTCTATAGTTTAACAAGCCCTGCAGGTGTTTCTGATAAACACTAAAGTGGGAGAACCACCACTTTAATGTTTATCCATCAAATATGTGGGATAATACTTGCTTCACGAGGTTTGTTTGTTCATTTGTTTGTTTGTTTTTTTGAGTTGGAGTCTCACTCTGTCACCCAGACTGGAGTGCAATGGCTGCTCCCGGCCACCGCAGCCTCGACCTGCTGGGCTCCGGCAATCCTTTCACCTCAGCCTTCCAAGTAGCCGGAATTACAGGCATGCGCTACCACGCCCGGCTGATTTTTTGATTTATTGTAGAGATGAGGTCTCGCTGCCCAGGCAGGTCTCGAACCCGCGGGGTCAGGCAATCCACTCACCTCAGCCTCCCAAAGGCGTGGGATTATAGGCTGAGCCACCGAGCCCGGCTGTTCATTTGTTTAGATTGAATAAGATAATGCAGGTGAAGCACATAGCCAAGTGTCGAACACATAAAAGATGCCCCCAAATGGTAGATTTTAGCAGTGGTTGGAATAGACTGGTAATGAATAGAGATGCTAAAGGTGTAGCTCATAAATCTGTTGGAACTCCCAGTACATCATGCATGTAAGTAACTATTAGCTCACTTCCCTAAGTCTTCAAACTCAACTTACACTTCTGCTGCCCCAACACTGATACCCAGAGACCAATGGAAAGGGATAGTTTCTTCCCTAAGGTTCTTTTCTACTTTGTTTCTCAGCCCTACAAGGCTACTAGCTCTTAGTGTCTAAATCAAGACCAAAATCAACTCCATGCACGTCTTGCTATTTTAATTTTACAAAACATAAATGTTAAACAAAGAAAACCTATCTGGCACCAGATACAAAGAACCTGGTCAGCAACACTACATCAGAGAAGAAAATATAGAACTCATGTAGAGCAGGCCAAATCTTTCCATGGCATTTGCCAATAAACAGCTTCCCTGGAGAAATCAGGAAAAGCAGTAATACAAAGGAACCTATTGGGTGTAAGGGGCACCTGGATGACAAAGATCAGGACAAGGGTGCCAATAAAACATGCACAACTAAATGTTAAAATATAAATATTTTAAAGACTTCTCAAGTCCGTTTGTGACATTTTATGATGTACATCTCACTGGACTCTCACAAAAGCGGGGGGAGAAATATTCTGTATTAATTCTTTACAGAGAAGAAATCAGAGAGAGGTTATCACATAGCTGGTGATAGAACCTAGACTCAAACTCAGATGTGTCTATTTGCTCTGTTTGGAATACCCACCCAATCATCTCCTTACCTACCCCATTTCTAATTTAACCAGGTCTTTTAGGATCAAACTTAAAATTCTACTTTCCCTTCAATTCTCCCATCTAGTCTCTTTAGCAGAAGGCATCTTTTCTTCCTCTGAATGTGTAGAGATTCTGTTCCCTGTATAGATGTATTAATGCTTTCATTCATGTAGCAAATACTTATGTAATTCTATATATGACTCAGGCTCTGTTTTAGGACCTGAGGCCACATAAAGTTGACATTCCAGTGTAAGACATGGACATTAAACGTGTAGCATACAATAAATAACATAGCAACCTATGTAATTGCAGTGCACAGTACATGCTATGAAAGAGAGAAGCAACATGTCAGGAAGGAAAGTAATAGAGATTTACTTCTGAGTAGGGAATCAGGGAGCTCTCCTGGAGAAAGAGCTTTCCAGCTGAGATCTGAAGGACATGTAGCAGCCAGCCAGGCAGCAACTGGTAGGAAGAGCATTTAAGGCAGAGGGAATAGCACTTTGAAAGACCCTGAAGTGCATGGAAGGAACCAAAAGAAGGCTAGTGGGATGGGTGAACAATGATTAAGGGTAACAGATAAGCCAGGGGCTTATAGAGCGCATTAAATAGAGGAATGGGGAGCCACTGGGTATTCTTAAGCAGAGAAGAGACATAATCTGATCTGGGTTTTGACAAAACCACACTGGCCAGAGTGTGGAAAGTGGATTCGAGGAAATAAAAAAAGGTAGGATACTAGATAAGAGGTTATTGCAGAGTATAGGCAAGAAGCTGAGGTTGGGGGAATAGAAGGGAAATAGATGATTTTGAGGCATATTCTGGAAGTTGAATGTGCAGCACTTGACATCTGACTTGATACATGGAAGAAGGGAAGAAATCAAGAATGACCACACATTTGTGCCTTGAGCTAATAGATGAGTGAATAGAGGTAACATGTACCCAAATGGGGACAACTTGGAAAGGAGTGAGACTGTGAATAGAAGGAGAAACTTTCCACTTCAGCTACATAAGCATATGTTTTATGTTTTTATAATGCCCTATAGAAATGAGTCTGGATTATTTTAATTAATTACTTGTCTGTCCACCAAAAGGCCTTTAGCATCGTCCCTGGACCACAGTAGGCGTTCAAAGAATATGCATCATTTAGTTGGTTGATTGGCTTAAGAAATGAATCCAAATAGTGTTCAGTCCAATGCCTGGAAGATGGTAAATACCTAGTAAAAATGTTTGCTATACTATTCCACAATAACAAAATGCCTTTTGCATACTGACCCTGTGTCTCCCAAAAGCTTCCGTGAAAAGCGAATGCAAGACAGTTTAGTGTATAACCAAATCCCCAGGTCCTGACACATTTACAGTTTAACAAAACACAGAAGCTCCTAATTAAAAAATAATAAGCCTGCCTATTATGGTGACACAAGCATGACGGGGCAGTTGCATGTGCTACAGCTGTTACCCTGTTCTGTGAGTTTTGCCCTCAGAATTTTCATTCTTCACACCATACGCAGATCCTGAAAGCATTTTCTTCTTTCTCTGCAAAACGTTATATAGTAGAGAAGGACGTGTAACAGACATGCCACACATTCCTACCCACATAGGCCCTCTCATTTCTCCCTCCCCACCTGCCTTGATCTTTGATTTGCTGTGTGAACTTGAACAACTTTCTAGATAATTTTGCACTTCTGTGTGCATTTTTTTAAGTGCAAAAGTTGCTGTCAATTTGCCTAGCTGAGATTGAATTTAGAATAGTTAACACTCTCCCCAAACACTTCTGAAATATATCATGCTGAATGTAATTTTCATATTCGTACTAATAATAGAGGAAATTAAGTGTCATGGTAAGTTAATAAATTTAACTCTATAACATTACCAAATGTTTGCAAGGTTTCTAAAAGGGACTATTTTGCTCTGAGAAATAGAAAAAGTAAATTCTGTAATGCAGGGTTACGGTTATTCAGGAAAGTGTGCTGATTGCATGTTTCTATAACTGGAAAAGCTCTGTAAATGAGACTAAATGGGCCAATGTATCATGGTTTGAGAGGTTCTGGGACCTGCCTACTATTGAGAGCACCCTATCCCATAGCTTGTCACACCATCTGAAGGTCTGCTTTTAGCAGTTTTGAAAGAACTGTGTACCATCACCTTAATCCGTTAGCAAACATCACACATAAATGCAACTGTTTGTTTCCATGACTGTCTCAGTGAAACAAAAGCTCCATTAGGTATGGACAGTATCTGATTTACGCACCGTCACATGGCCAGGAATCAGTAAAATACCTGTCATGTTGTGAGCCCCACCCACACCCTCAGAAAACACTGCTAAATGAATTAGTACATTTATGAAGGAGCATAGAGCAAGGTGGAGATGGACAGATGTGAGTTCAGATCTTAACTTCACCACTTAATGGTCAAGTGACCTTGACCAAATTGCTTGTTCTACCTAAAATATATCTTTTGATATGGGTTCAATACCTTCCTCAAAAAGTTTTGAGGATCAAATAAGGAAAATTTGAACCTAAGTGTGTAAAACACTTAGCTTAGTGGCTGGGATACACTAGGAAGTAAATTCAGAACACTTCCATTGATACCTTTGATTCTGGTTCTATCAGAACCAGTTTAAAACACGTACCAAACTCTGCCAGGTCCATGCAGAAATACAAGAAAAAACATACTTTAGTCTTTATCCTTATAGATGGCATTTGCTATTTGAGGACATAAGTCATCAAAAGAATCAGTGCTTCTCATAGACCCAGAGAATAGAGGATACTGCCCCAGACTCAGCACTTTGTAGGGTCCCACTCCAAAAATGGTGAAGATTCTGTGGAGCCTAGGGGACATATGTCCTCAGAACCCAACTTCTAGTACATGCTAAGTATATATGGAGGTTTCAACCATCTTGTCCACATAGCCCAAGTCTTCCTCCAGAGCCTGCATAGACCTCTTCTGGTACATATTCCTGGGTCAAGACTACACGTCAGGTGCACGGACCCCCTAGAAATGAAAGATGACCTAGGAGCAGAGGAAATGGAGAGAGCTTGAGCATGAAGATTGAGGTGTCTGCATATGAGCATAGACATGCAGAGACCTCTTCTTGGGTGGATTATGAAAGATAATGAGTATAAATCTTGAATACAAAGACTGGCACATCATACACATAAAATAATATGATAGCAAAGTGTAAAGATGAAGTGATCAACTCATATCCAGTCAAGTCCAACAGAGTAGAAAGGAGACAGTTTCAAGAGGAGGTGGCATTTGAGAGCTGTGAATAATTTGGACTCAGGGAGATGGGAGATGGGCAGTCCAAGAAGAGTTCAAGCAAAGACATGAGTCAGAAAATTATATGACATTGGAAGAAGAATGAGTAATCTATTCCAGGTCATACAGTAAAAGTGTGGAGAGATACCCTAGAAGGTAAATTTGAAGAAGCAAGTTTGGATGAAGTTGTATTAGTTTCCCACTGCTTCTGTAACAAACTTAGTGATTTAACACAACGCAAATTCTCTCTCCTACAGTTCTGGAGGCCAGAAGTCTGAAATACATCTTATTATAGGGCTAAACTCAATATGTAGACAGAGCTGGGTCCTCCTGGAGGCTATGGGGAGAATTTTTTCCTTACTTTTTCAGTTTCTAGAGGTTTCTAACATTCACAACCGAAGGGTTGTGGCCTCACCAGTCCATTGCTGCTTCCACGATCACATCTCCTCTCTGAAGCTCTTCTTCTTCCTGTCTCCCTTTGAAAAGGACTCTTTCATCACACTGGGCACATCACGCATACAGGATACTCTTCCTATCTTAAGAGCCTTAACTTAGTCACCTCTACAAAGTCCCTTTTACCATGTAAAGTAATACGTTAAGAGGTTCTGGGAATAGGGATATAGGCATATTTGGGGGCTGTAATTCAGTCTACCATAAATTGCCAAATCCTCAAGCACTAGATTAAGAAGTGGTCTGAATTTCATTCTTGATAGAAAGATTTCAATCTTGATAATAGAAATCAGCTACATGGGTGAAAAGTTTGCCAGAGGATTCCATATGCCTCCATTGTGTAGGGAGGGTTCTGATACAGTTCCAGAAGCACAGGGATTACTTAAGAAGTCCAAACTCACCTCTAGATAATTACTGTCATTTGGAAATTCTGGACCAGTGTAGCCAAATCTTCTAATTTTCCAAGTACATCTGGAAATATAGATCTTTGTAAGCAACCTTCCAATATTTGAAATCAATTCCAAGTTTGTTTGGTTTGTTTAATCATTAAACAAACAAAAAAATACGTTCTACAGGATAGATTGGTTTTTTTTAAGTCAAAATCCTAAGGTTTCTGATGTAAATAGTGAAGGGTCATTAAAGTTTTTAAGCAAGGAGGAAATAATATTTGAATTGTGCTTTAGGAAGTTTATTCCAAGGCACCTTGAGGATAGACTGAGACTGTCCAGTTAGGAGATCGTTTTAGTAATCCATGTACAGAATTACGAGAATCCAGAGTATGCCAGTGACAACGGAGATGGGGATAAGATAAGAGTGCAGGACATGAAAGGGATTAAAAAGGTAGAATTGGCAGGACCTGAGGGGCTGCCGGTACAGATGGCAAAAGAAAGAGATGAGTTGAAGACTACACTAGGACTTTGAACCCAGAGTATGGGATAACTTGATTCCTCATTTTTCTTCTTTTCTGGGACAGTGTTTTTGGGATGCTTTTCGTGTATAGCATTTGTATGATATCAAGAATTTGGTTTGGCTAAGAAACCGAAATCCTTCCTGGCCAACCACCCTTCACTATCTTGAGTTTCCTAGAATCACCTGGAACTGTGGTCTCAAATTCTACAAGGTAGAGCTTAGTAAGCCAGGCCAGACAACACAGATGGCTTGTTGTTTTTGTACTAGTAGTTAAGGTTACGTGGCCTTGGAACAAAGCAAATCCTAAACCTGTGCTAGCTTCCTGTAATATGCAGACCCAATTATCTGTACTAACCAGAATGATAGAACAAAAGTCAATACCTATCAGTGTTCAAGAAAAGGAAGCAGTCGAAGAATGAGATACTTGACACAATCTAGGAATCCTTTTATTACTCCAGTTACAAAGTATGCCTAGCCTTCAGCCATATACCTGGAAGAAATTAGGATTGTGAGAAAAGATTAGGAAAATTAACACAGTTCACAGGTATGCTACAACCATTAGCACTTACACTTTGAAAGATTTACCCACAAGAACTATGACCAATTCTAATGTTCTGGGTGCCAGCAAAATCTGGCAAACCTGGCTAAAGATTCTCCCTCCATAAAGGTAGAGACATATATGTGGGAGGAGAGACCAGGGAAATCTTAAAGTGTAACCCAGAGGTCAGTGTTTCTTATTTGTCAAACACAGGAGAACACAGAGGAATGAGGTTCTCTGCCCTACAGTAAGGTAACTTCACGGGGGTGAGGTCCACAAGAGTTTTATAACAGAGGCACCAATAAAGTGTTGTGTCAACATTCAGCAGGGCTTTCTTCTGAGATAAGCCAGTGTAACTTTTATGTAGAGTTGGATCTTGAAGATCTATTGGAATTCTTCAAGGGACAGATGTTTTGCTGATAGCATATAGTGGGCACAGAAGAATGAAAGGAAAAATGAATGTCTAGCAGAGAATACATAGTGACTGAAGTGTTAACAGAATCTAGATCACAAAAGATTTGTCCCGGATTGGAGCCCATGGGCACTGGGGAACCATTAAATGTTTATGTCTTAAGATAGTTTAGAGAAATCACATGGGTGTGTGTTTTTAGAAGCACACAAACGACTTTCACAAACAGTGAAGACAAGTACTTGTTTTTGTCTTTCAGACTGAAGTTATCATAGGTAAGTAGCCCCCTCCCACCACAGCTTTGATTCTGGATTGATATTCAGGATGCCCACAGGTTTTAAAAGTGATGTTGCATCAGATGGCCAAATCTGGAGAACTCATTTCCTCACTAACAGTTCTGCAAGGCCGTCTTCCTTAGAAACAATGAGTCACAGTGCTTTCCTGAGGCTCTTCCCACACACTGGGGTGGAATAGCTGTCTGTGGCACTGGCAGGACAATTCACCTTGTTCATTTGTGTCCTACCCCTGGGATTGCCTGGCCTCTGAAGAACAGTGCAGAGTTGGAAGTGAAGAGACTCTAAGAGCTTCTGAGACTGAAATCTTCAGAGTCTATTGCACTGTTTCAACCTAGTCCTCAGACACAGCACAGAGGGGAGAACGGTCTCCAGCCACAATGAAACAGTGGGGTGGTAAGAGAGCCATGAAAAAATTATGAGGCAGGATCCACTTGCTTGTGCTTTCAAAGTAAATTTTGTCCTTGAAATGTGTGTTTATCTCCTCAATGTGTTTTGCTTCTGGTCTGTTTCTTCAAAAGGGAACAATGTAAGGAAATGTCATTTAACTTATAACAGAAATGGAGATGTTTAAAGCAATGAGGAAGAAGAAGGTAGGTTAGAACTAGGAGGGAAGGCAGGGAGAAGAAACTAAAGAGAGCAAGAAGTAACATTTATACAGCACTTTGCACTTTATTAAATGCTTTTACAAGCATTATTTTCTTTGATCTCTACATACTTACAAGGTGGACATTTTTCACTTTATAGACATAGTAACTAAGATCCAAAGAAGTTAAGTATCTGGCCAAGATTTCACAGGTCAAGTGACAGATCCAGGATTTAAATCCAGGTCATTCTTTATTCACCTAGACATGCCAGACATTTTGTTCCCTACTGAGTAAACAAAGGTAAAAAAAAAAGTCCCTGCACAGAACTCCCTGTGCAGAACTCCCAGGTAGTTGGAGTACCCGAGGAGAGAACAAATCATTACTATGCAGTAAGAACTAATATCACAGTGCCTAGTAAATAGTAGCTCCTCAGCAAATACATGCTGAATGTGCTAATATGTGTAGAATCAGTAAAAACATGAGATCCTTTGGGAGGTTAGAGGAAGGTGTGTTTTGCTACAATTCTCCATTCCTTTTCTCTGAAGTACAACTCCAAACAGAACATCCCACCATTTCCATTCCTTGTCCTAATTCTAATTCTGACTTGTGCCCCACCACCCCACCACACACACACACATACATGAAGTGGATAATTAGGAGGAAGAACCACCCACCTCTAGTCTCCCCTGTCCTGTGGATCTAAAAGGACTCACACGGTGTCTGTGCCAGTACAACTCAACTCCCCCAACACCAGACAAAGCTGATCAACACAAGGATGACAGTTTGGAATTGTCCCTCAGTGGCTTTGTCATTCAGCTTCACAACTCTGCCTGGAGACATCCACCAAGTCCCCCCCACCTCTGGTGCTTTATAGAGGAATCCTTGTAGAGGACGTCTCCTCTATTTGTTTAACTTGGATGTGTTACTTAAACTTTTTGTATCTCAGTTTTAACATCTGTGAAATGCAGGTGTGATAGTTCCAGTATGCTCACTGATGGGCTGTTGAAAGGAGCAGATGAGGCAATACACATAATCCTTCTAGCACCAATGCCTAGAACATAGTAAGCTTTCAATATGTGCAACTATTGTGGCCCTCTTTATCTGGCATCATACTCTGTCAACCATTACCCCAATGCTAACTCAATGCTATAAAACAAATCCAGCTCGAGGAGTATTTTCTGCCTGAAAACATCTCTGGGATCACAAGTGCCTCTGTTTTTATTCTTTGCGTGTGTGTGTGTTTGAGAGATTTTATTCTGTTGGTTCTGGTGCCCAACAATTAGATCCTAATTTTTTTTCATCCCTTTAGGCACATCTTGACAGTCCAGAATTCCTCATGCAGTAGTCAAATTAGTGCCTCCAAGATTTCCTGACAAATAAAATGAGAATAACCTAATGCCTGCCTAAAACCAAAATGGTACATTTCTTGCTTTTAACTCTTAAACTTTTCCTCCTCCTTAGGAAGTATGTACATAGGAAAATTCCTCTTCCTCCTCTTCCTCCTGCTTTTCCTCCTTTGCCTCCTCCTCCTATCACCCTCTCCCTCTTCCTTTCTTTCCTGTCCATCTCCCTCTCATTCTCCGCTCCCTCTCTCTTTCCCATCTCCCCCTACCCCCTTACTGTAAGCAAAGTTCTCCAGGCCTAGATTATCTTAAAAATACACATTTCACTAAACTTTATTATGTAGTTACTATGCATCAGGAATTAATGACAAGAGATGATAAAGAGGAGTTTCAAGCCCTCATAGGCTACTGGAAGAAACAAACAGATACTTCCCCTAGGATACAATTTCAATTGAAAGATTTCCTAGCTTATATTATATTTATAAGATGTCTAAATTTTGTGTGGAAAAAGACAATATTAATATGTTAATAAATGAAAGACAATGTTAAAAAGTTGTTTGAATCACTGACTTTGTAGTCAGATGGATCTGGGTTTAACTCTCTGTACCAAAAATAGTACCATATTTTCTTGATAAGCAGTCTTTTACTCTACAGTTTCCTTATCTGTAATATGGGGTAATAATATTATCCATAGGATTGTTTTGAGGATTAAATGAGATAATATGTATAAAGGATTTCAGACATCTCAATAGGAGCTAGATATATAGTTACTCTCATAATTGTGCATATATAAATATAAACTCTAAATAAAGAATCACACTAAAAAAGTTATAATAGAGTGATATGCTAAGTTCTATTTCCCAAGAAAAGTTTCAGAAACAAAAGTTTTAGATTCTTCTTTTGAAAGATAGGATTAGGGCAAGCAAGTCTTCCATTTATTGAAATATCTTTGCAAGTGAGACAAGAGAATGTGATTCTAGTAGGCTCCAAATATTAGTTCAACTACCATCTTAACTGAGAGTCACCTCAATTAATTAGGAATGTACCTGGCAAAACATATACTACTGCACTAATTGCCTCTCCTATCAGCCAAGATGACACATTTTCCTAGGCACTTTGAGGGCAGAAACGTATCTTAGGAGAAAACCTACTTTTTATTTTTCACATAACAGAACAAGTCCCTCTCAGAGAAAACCCACTGGGCATATAAGAAGTTGGCCTCTATCACTTCTAGAAACATTCTGGGTTGTATATACAGATTGAAAATGCATTCTTAGAAATATAGGCTCTAAGAATTCCAAATAAACCCTGATTGTACACAGATGAACTTTAAAGAAAAGCAGGTTTATTAAAGTACAGTATAAGCAAAATATAATAAGCTATACATGTTTAAAATGAACAATTTGATAAAGTTTGACATATATATACACCCATGAAACCATCACCCTAACCAAGATAATGTCCATATCCACTCCTCCCAAAAGTTTCCCTGTGCTTCCTTGCAATTCCTCCCTCTTGGCCCTCTCTGCCCTTTCTCCATTCCAGGCGACCATTGATCTGCCTTCAGTTACTATGGACTAGTAGATGGAATTGTTTGGTTTATACTCTTTTTTGTCCATTTCCTTTCAATCAGCACAATTATTTTGAAATTCATCCATGTTGGTCTGTGTATAAATAGTTAATGTTATTTTAATTGTGAATAGTATTCCATTATGTGGATATACCACAATTTATTTGTCCATTTACTTGTTGATGGATATTTGTGATGCTTTTAGTTTTAAGCTATTACAAATAAAACTGCTATGAATATTACAAATAAAACTGCTATGAATAGTTTTAAGCTATTACAAATAAAACTGCTATGAATAGTACAACTCTTTTTATGGATATATGTTCTCATTTCTCTTGTGGAGATACACTGAAGTAGAATAGCTGAGTTATATGGTAGATGTATGTTTAACTTTTTTGGAACTACCAAACTATTGTCCAAAGTCTTTATACCATTTTATATTCTCACTAACAGAGTATTGGAGTTCAAGTTGATTGAAACTGTCACTAAATTTTAGGCATTCTAATATGTATAACTATATCTCCTTGTGAATTAATTTGAATTTTCCTGATGAAGAGTAATGTTGAACATGTTTTCTTGTGCTTATTTGCCATTCATCTTTCCTACTTGGTGAAAAGCACATTCAAATCTTCTGCACTTCTTAAATGTGGCTTGTTTTTTACTCATTACTGAGTTTTGATGGTTTTTAAAAAAATATTCTGGATATATAATTTATGAAATATGTGATTGCATATGATTTTTCCAGTTTTGCCTCTACTTTTCGGTCTCTTAAGAGTAATTTATATAGAAGAGATGTTAATATTAATAAAGTCCAATTTACAAATGTTTTCTTTTATGAACTGTAACCCAAGACTAAAAATATTTTCTATATATATCTCTAGAAGTTTTATGTTTTACCTTTTACATTTAGATCTGTGATCCATTTTGAATTAATTTTAATGTAATGTGAGGAATGAAATAAACTTCTTTCATATGCATAGAGCAATCCAATAGTTCCAGCAACATTTGTTGAAAAGACTTTTCTTTCTCCACTAAATTGGCTTTGCACCTTTGTGAAAAAAGTAATGGACCATATGTGCATGAGTCAATTTCTGACCTCTATTCTGTTCCATGAATTTATTTGTATATCTTGATGCCAATACCACTCAGCATTCACTGTACGATTATGTAGTTTTATAATAAGTCTTGAAATCAAGTAGTATAACTGTCCAGTTTTGCTCTCTTTCAAAGTTGTTTTGGCTTTTATAAGTATTATGTATTTGGATATGAATTTTACCACCATCTTTTCAATTTCTACCAAAATCCTGCTGAGATTTTGATTGGGGTTGTGTTTTGTGTATAGATCAATTTATCAAAAATGTATATCTTTTCAATTAAGCCATCCAATTCATAAACATAGTATAGCTCTCCATTTATTTAGGTCTTCAATTTCTGCAATATTTTATAGTTTTTGATGTATTCGTCTTACACATTTTTCTCAGATTTATCCCTAAGCCTTTCATTTTTGATGCTATTATAAATGGCAATCTTTAACTTTTTTATTTCTCATTGTTAACTGTTAACATATAGTAATATAATTGATTTTTATATGGCTCTTATATCTTTTAACTTTGACTAAATATATTAGTTCTAAAATCTTTTTTGCAAATTCCAACAGATATCACACATAGATAATTAATTATGTCTTCTCCAAGAAAAGACACTGCTATTTTCTAACCTGTGTATTTTTTATTTATCTTTCTTGCCTTATTTCACAGGCTAGGAGTTCTATTACAGTGATGAATGGAAGTAGTGAGAGCAGGCATCTTTGTCTTGTTAATGGCGATAAGGGAAAGTATTTAGTCTTCACCATTAAGTATGAGCTTAACTTAGTGTTTAGTTTTTTGTTTTGTTTGTTCGTTTGTTTTAGATGTCTTTTACCATTTTGAGGAATTTCCCTGACTCCACAGCTCCTGCCTATTTTACCTGACCAGTCTCTTAGTAAGTCCAACTTCTAGAGCATATTGTCTTTCTTTTAATGGCACCAAGTTCTTAAAGTACACAGGACATTGAATGGAACATAAAGAAATATGCCTTGGATTCATCTTCCTAGGAGAAACATGTGGGAGGGAGAAGAATGCTGAAACTGTACCCTAGAGTCATAGTTCCCAACTGTGAGTCTGGACATCTCCAGCTGTCTCTTCCTCACGAACCCTATACCCCTACAAACATGTATACCCAATCAATTACCACATGGTTCTAGAATTTTACTTAGTCTTATTTTACTTTATCTGCTTCCTCCATTCGCCTACCATTTCCCTTACTTAACCTGCCATCATCTACCATCTCGATTATGAAACAGTCTTCTTATTCCCTCCCTTCTACCTGTTTCACTCTAGTCTGCCTTCTCCTGAATTTAATGATCTTTCAGAAAATAGAACTTAAGTTTGTCACTCTCCTGTGTAAAACTCTCTCAGTAGCCTCTCCTTAGAATAAAGCCTAAAATTATCATTGTAGTGCTCAAGGCACTGCCTAGTCTGGTTTCAGCCTCTGGGGAAAGCTAGTGCCTTTGTCAGTTTTCTAAGAGAATGTACTTCTCCCAGTAGGAAACTTATGCCTTTAGCAGCTTAGTACAGTAGTTAGGGCTGTAGATCCTGAAGTCAAACCGCTTGGGTCCAAATTTTGTTCCACCAAGACATGTGATGTTGAGCCCTTTCTAAACTTTTTCGTGTGTCAATTACCTCATTTAGTAAAAAAGGATAAAAACAGTAGTGCCTAACTCAGAAGGTTGTGAAATTAAGTAAGATTTGTCACAAAAAGACCTTAAAAGATGAGCTGATACATAGTCAGACATAATTTATTTCAAAGTTGTTATTATGTTTATTCCTTTGTTGTTCACCCCAAATGGGCTTAGGAAGTAGGTGTGTGGATTAAATGAGGCAATAAAAAAAAAAAACTTCTAGAAGAGTTCTAGAATGGGGCTGGCTCTGTTTTTTTCTTTCTTTTCTTTTCTTTTTTTTTTTAAATAAAGATAAGGGATACAATTCAGGATTAGGTATAAAAACGGTGATTATGCAGGTACCCTTGTTGGTGAGATATGCCCCTCCCTCCCCTAGCTGTTTCTTTACTTTCTCCCAGTCTCCAAGAATCCCCACTTAAGAGCCCCATTTCCTCCCTTGAATAAACAGTTCTCTTCTGCAGTTCCGCCCACTTCTTTCAGGAGAACAGATGAGGGACCTCAAGTTTGAGAAGACAGTAATTTTGATGGAGTCTGTCATTGTGAATTTTATTACTTGGCACTTTTATTTCTAAAGCAAGAGCTTTGTTTCGCTGTTGTTGTTTCCTCTTCCTCCCTCTCTCTTTTCTGTGTGGTTGCAGCTCTTAAAGGCTTAATTAGAGCAATTAAAAAATACTAATTTCGCCTTTTCCTCCTTTTTAATAACAAGTAAAAGTTGAGAGCCAGCTGTGGGTGAATGCTATTTGAAAGCTGCTACCAATCTGAAGTTTCATTTTTCACTGCTTCAAGGCACATTTGAAAATTAGTGCTGACATGTGCAAATGAGTTTGTGATGAAAGAAAAAATATATATATATATGATTATATGTATATGATTATATATATATGGTGTAAGGTGCTCTGAAGACTATTGTGGAAAATATAGTGACTTGTGTGAGTTTCTGCTTGATGTTCACGGAGTGAACAAAACTTCAGGTTCTCTTATCAACTTTTCTACTTAGAAAGACTGAGGTTTCTTTGATGGCAACCCTCAACTGCACTTTGAGCTTTCCTTGTTCCTTTCCTACAGTTTTCTGGCCAGATCAAGCCTTTAATTTTTTTCACAGGGTAAGCAGCTTTCTTTTTGGTAATCTTTAGCAGAATGTGAATACAGAGTTGCATTTTTGTCTCTTTGTATAATGTCTTGAAATAGGCTCATAGATTTTTAAAAAACTTCTTAAAGTTAAGATAAAAATTATTAAAAATTAAAATTCTTTAAAGCTCTCTGGGTAAAAAGCATCAACAGACAATCAGAAATCACAATATATACACATTTTTAAAGAAACCTAATAAAAAGAGTCCAGCCCAGGGCAGATGACAACGATGAAGAGGAAACTAGAAGCCATGCCAGGAAGGAGGGAGATGATGGGGTGTGTGATGTAGAAAATAGAAGAACTGAAAGAGTCACTTCAGGTCGACATAGCTTCACTGAAAGCATATCTTACCAGAGTCCCCACCCTTCCTATCTGGTAGCTTCTGGGCCCTCTCTCCGATTCAGGCCTGCTCTCCAGTCTCCCTGTTCTTGTTTCCAACAGGGATTCCACCAGCTGTCACCCCTTCCACAGCTGTCTCCTCTCCTCTCCCCTCCCTGCCCCAAAGGCTAATCCCAATAAAATGCTGTGGTAAAGAGCAAGGGCTTTTCAGTACCAGCAGAACAGGAGTTTAAACAAATAAAGAAAAAACAAAAAGAAATAAAACAAAGTGCAAGGCCCTCAACATCTCATGGCTCAGGGCCAGACTCCGCCACTTACTTGAACCAGCTTTCATTCATTCATTTGTTTAGTCAACCGTTCATTTAACAACTGTTTATGCAGTCTTACTCTGTGCCAGTCATTCCCTCTCTCAACTTCATTCTTTTTTTCTTTTTGTTTTTTAAGCTTCATTCTTGTCTAGGGATAATGATAGCTTCAATTTCACCTTGTGGTTATAAGAAGTAGAAACAATGTATGGGAAAGGCTAGGCATAATGACAGGCATATGGGAGATGCTCCCCAAATGGTAGCTAATATTAGTATTAGCAACATCATTATCATTTTTTCTGTTCCCAACCGTGAGTAATAGGTTTTAGGTATTTGATAGGTTTTAGAGTTGATCTAGTCTAAGCTTAGATGAGAGATATCAAAGTAAGTGAAATGCACAGCCAGGTGAGCAGCCATGTGAAGGAGGAAAGAAAGATCCGGTGGAGAGACAGGAAAATTAAGAGGATAGGAAAGCTGCCACCCGTGCTCCAAGCCATGAGGACAGGAAGGCTCTTCATCTGATGTGTTATGAGTCCTTGTTTTTGTTGTGTCTGTTTTCTAGTGGGAGGAAATTTTACCATTTGTATAACATTTACAGAACAAATAAGCCATCCCTGGCTTTGATTTGTAGTTTTTGTTGCTGAGTTTGTATCCCTTTAAGGGTCTGGCGATCTTCCCTGTGGTGACCCTTTCCTCCTGGAAACACTGTAATGCAACATCAGGAACAGAAAACCAAACACTGCATGTTCTCACTTATAAATGGGAGCTAAACTAAGGATCTGCAAAGACATAGAAAACAGTGTCATGGACACTGGTGACTCAGAAGGAAGGGAAGGGGTAGAGGGACAAGAAATCACCTACCAGGCCAATATGCATAGGTGGGGATGGTGAGTACACTTAAAGCCCAGACCAAAGACTATTTGTAGCCCCTAAAGCTATTGAAATGAAGAAAGAAATTTAAAATTAAAAAACATCAACACTTCAGGGAATTCTGTGAAAATGTTTAAGAGTATCCCTCCCCACTATCATGCCCTCATATCAATCTCTTCCTATTGCCAGATATGTTTCCCCCATGATACTCTGGGCATCTCACATCACAGGTCTATCCTATTTTATAGTAACTTATGCACTTCTCATAGCCTCACCCTACCCTAAAGCCAAAAAGTTCGAGAAGAAAGTCTCCAACCTGTTTGTCTCTTTATCACCTGGAGTTCAAGGCACATCATAAGTGACAAATGGTGGTTACTTGTTATCCTGCATAGAATCAAATATGTTAGGCTAGGATAGGATAGTTAAAAAATAAAAAATAAAACAAGACAGGAAAGGACCAGATAAGGTAGGGGAGAGTAGAACAATAAAATTCAGGCTGGCAGACATCTGTAGAGAATATTGATATTAAAAAAAGAAAAATTGCATTAAAAGTCTCTGCATTCTTCTCAGACCTGGAAATGACAATACAGAAATTCTTATGGAAACATAAACTATCACAAATAGGCAAAATAATCCTTAGCAAAAGAAACAAAGCAGGAGGTATCACACTTCCAGACTTCAAACT
>NW_007258952.1:180022-196886 GCF_000164805.1 Carlito syrichta | reverse complement strand
TTACTATAAGGCTACAGTAATCAAAACAGCCTGGTATTGGTATAAGAACAGGCATATAGATCAATGGAACAGGATAGAGATTCCAGAACTGAGCCTCAATTTCTCAACCAACTCATCTTTGACAAAGCCTCCAACAACAACCACTGGGGAGAGGAGAACCTATTCAGAAGATTGAAACAGGACCCCTACCTATCACCCATACACAAAAATTAACTCTAAATGCATCAAAGACCTAAAGGTAAAAGCTCAAACTATAGGAATCTTAGAAAATGCAGGAGACACCCTTATGGAAATTGAAACTGGCAACGAATTCCTGATCAAAACCCTAAGTACCCATACCATAAGAAATAAGATAGACAAGTGGGACCTCATCAAACTGAAGAGCTCCTGCAAAGCAAAAGAAACCATCCACAGAGCAGGGAGACAGCCCACAGAATGGGAAAAAATATTTGCCAACTGTGTATCTGACAAAGGCCTAACATCTAGGATCTACAAGGAACTCAAATGCACCAAAAAGAAAAAAGCAAACAACCCCATTAAAAAGTGGGCAAAAGACATGAATAGACACTTTTCAAAAGAAGATATACAGGCAACCAACAGACACATGAAAAAGTGCTCATCCTCACTCATCATCAGAGAAATGTAAATCAAAACCACTTTGAGATACCACCTAACCCCAGTAAGAACGGCCATCATTAAAAACAAAAAACAACAGATGCTGGCGAGGAATGGAGAAAAAGAAACACTCCTCCACTGCTGGTGGGAATGCATACTAGTGCAACCTCTTTGGAAGACAGTATGGTGATTTCTGAAAAAATTCGAAATTTACCTTCCATATGACCTAACAATCCCCCTACTGGGAATATACAGGGGAACTCAAATCATTTTACAAAAAAGATACCTGCACATGCATATTTGTTACAGCTCTATTCACAATAGCAAAAACATCGAAGCTGGACTGGATAAAAAAATGTGGTACATATACACAATGGAATATCCTGTAGCCATAATGAAGGACAAACATATGGACTTCACAGCTACTTGAATGGATTTAGAGTCCATCATACTCAGTGATCTATCGCAGAAACAAAGAACAGAGTACCATATGTTCTCACTCATAAGTAGACCTTGAATAATTATCATAATACTATAAGAAAGGTACTAGCAGTAGTTGGAAACTGCCAGGGGAGGGGGAAGGTGGGATTGGCAATTGAGGGAAACTGCCAGGGGAGGGAGGGACACACCTCATCAACAAGGGTAACTGCCTAATGAACATTTGTATACCTAACCCTGAATTGTACCCACATCTTTAAAATAAAAAATAATATAAAAAGAATCTCTGCAAAGCTCTTTTAAGTGGATTACATGTTACATCAGAAGTGGTGAAAAATTCTAATTGAAAAATCAACTATATTTTTTAAAGGGTGCTTTTTTGTTTGTTTTTTGTTTTATTTGTTCTGTTTCTGTTTTTTGAGTCCATAGGTTTAAAGTGGTGGTAGTAGTTTTTTAACCATCTTTTGAGCCTACATAAACACTGAGGCAGTATCTAAGTAGCCCAAGAGAGTGTAGCATTGGCCATGAACCAGCTGCTACCCAATATTGCCCTTTAGCTATGCTTTCATTTTATTAGAACATAATAAGCTCAACTGAAAATGTTTTAATATATCTGCATTACTTAACAGCCTGGGAATAATTCTAATTATTATTAGTTTATCATTGTAATTATAGAACACTCTTTCTTTGAATTCCTGAAGACTATTTAAGATGCAAATAATGCTGACTTTATGAATAATTTGGAGGATAAAAGATTCATAATTAATTTGACCCCTCCCTACCAAACACACACATACACACCAAAAAAAGACAAAATATTTTTAATGCAAAATGATTTATGTGAACATGGAATGAATACTGTTATATGTAGCAAGATGTGTAGCATGGTTGCTGGCAATTGTGCAAGGCATGCTGGGTGAGCACAGAACCTGGCCTTACAGAGACAGCTGGAAAGAGATGCTCAGTGACCACTGAAGGATGTGATTGAAAAATTGTCTATCTACAAGGATTAATCAGAAGAGGGGACAAAGGTAGATGCAGAGTTGGGGAGTCATAGATTGAACAGCAATCCAAGCAGCAGATAATAGTAGAGGTCATGTGGATAGCAGCAGATATTAAGCAAATATTCAGATGTTAACTAAGATCCCAGTTTCTAACCTGTAATGATCCAGTAGGTTCCTGTCCTGGGAATGGGAGCTGCAAGAATTCAATTAACAAATGAGTCGGGTCTCATTGGAGGGACAGTTCTGGGAGGAACAGGATGTCCTAGGGAAAAGAAGAAAAGTCCTATGCTGCCTGTTCCACTGTGAGCTCAGGGTCATGACTCAAGGCCTAAACTTTATTCACATCCATTATCTGATGGGGCTGAGGTTCCCGCACAAGAACTGTACTGGGCTGAGCTTGTATATTAGAATAGAGAGACATAGGAGAGAGCCTAAGAACAAAGGCTAGTCATTACACATAGCTGAGTATTCAGCTGGTTTTAGCAATCTTAGATCTAGTTGATCAGAATCCCCATTCCCAGTTCCTGGAGTGGGGACCAGGAGTCTTCATCATTAAAATGCTCCTATCAGGCAATACTCCTGATCAGCCAGGTTTGAGATGTCTGTCCTAGGGGAAAACCCAAACTTGTTCCTTAATATCCGGGAATGTCAACAAACTTGTTTTCACTTCTGATAGTGACTGCTGCAGTTAATTTTCTTGTTAAGAAATACTGCAAGGACGAGTGTGGTGGCTCATACCTGTAATCCCAGCAATTTAGGATACCAAGGCAGAAGAATTGCTTAAGTTCAGGAGTTCGAGATCAGCCTAGGCAATATAGAAAGACCTTGTTTCTACAGACAAAAAAAAAAATAGCTAGGAGTGGTAGTGCACACCTATACTCCCAGCTACTCTGGAAGCTGAGGCAGGAGGATTGCCTGGTCCTAGGAAGTCGAGGCTATGGTGAGCCATGATCATGTCATTGCACTCCAACCAGCCTGGGTAAGAGTAAGACCCAGACTCAAAAATAAATAAATAAAAAATAAATATTACCATAGAGAAATATTCTGAGCTGTGTAAAATTTTGATGAGCTGCATTCTGAATGCATCAAAGATGCGTAGAGTCTGAATTTCTAGAAATTGTGTTCAGGAACTTCCATGATCCAACTCTCCAGGTGATTTTTACTGAGAACCATGGTCCAGAGTACCTATGAGCTTCTTAGACGTGGGGCCAGGAACTTTCCTAACATGCCTAGTACATGTAGATGCAGATGTCTGTTCAATTGATTCTATGTATTATATCTTGCCTTGTTTCATGATTCCTTATTTATAATTTATACTTGACAACTTACATAAAAGTGTTAAAAGAGATAGACTTGGGGAGGCAAAGCCACCAGCAGGCACCTGATGCCTGTCATATGCCAGCAACCACACTAAGTGATATGCCTGTATTTTCACCATTAGAACCTCATTCACATGTCCATTCACATGTCCATTCACGTGTCTGGCATGCAGAAGGCCTCAGGGATGATTTGTTTATGAACTTCCCTGGAGAATAAAAATCATACACTTCATCATATCACTTTCTCTATTATGTTCATGTTTAATTCAATGAATAATTAATGATGAATAGGAATTAATAATAATATTAAATAATTAATATATAATAGGCATTATGCTAGATTCTGGAGATGAGATAAGACAGTGAATAGTATAACCATGAAGTTAATAGTCCACCGAGGAGACAGACACAACTAATAGTTGCACAATTAATCAATTACTAGTACTCTGGACCATGGTTCTTGGTAAGAATCACCTGGGGAATTGGATCATGGAAGTTCCTGAGCCCAGCTTCTAGAAATTCTGATCTATGTACCTTTGATGCATTCAGAATGCTGCTCATCAAAACTTTACATAACTCAGCATATTTATGTACTACAATATTTATTTTTTGAATTTATTTTTGAGTCTGGGTCTCACTCTGTCACTTGGGTTGCATAGAGTGCAGTGGCATGATCATGGCATATCACATCTTCCACATTCTAGGTTCAGGCAATCCTCCTGCCTCAGCCTCCCAAGAGGCTGGGACTACAGAGAGAAATCACACAGTGCTTTGAGAACATAGACCAAGTATACTGACCCGATCCAGATAAGGTCAGGGAAAGTTTCTATTAGGAGATGACATTAAACAAATGGCAACTTACAGTAGGGGAAGGAGATACTGTTCTGGTGGCACTTAAGAGAAGGTACTGAGAAGAACATTGATTTTCATTTCACTCCAACATGTACAGTTCAGAACAGGACCAAACAGTGGTTCTTTTAGCCGATCTTCTAGATCCCAGAGGAAAATTTTAGAGTGGCATTTGCCTCATTCAGCTGCCTCCAGCTCCTAGGGAATTTGCCTGAGCTGTCTACCTCTAGCCCCTGGGGAGCTCCCACGACTGTAAGGACTAAAGATGAATGGAACCCACTGTCCTGCTCATCTGCCTTTCCAGCTCCGCTGGGGGTTCACACTAATCCATCCTGACGTCCCCTACAGCATCTGCTGTTTGAACTCATTCTGTATCTCCTTATGCTCTTTCCTCCATGGTGACTAACTCCATATCTCGAGCCTCAGTTTCCTATTTTTGCTCTGAAAGAACTTAATTTAATTCCATTCACACAGCTAATATTTCTGAGGGCCTACTGAGTGCCCAAGTAGGTATACCAAGATGAAGAAGACAGAGTTGTTGACATCAAAGATTTCATAGTCTAAGAGAGGAGAAAGAAATGTAAATCAATAAATTACAGCATAGTGTGGAAGATATAAAAATAAACAATGATAAGGATAATAGTAATGATTACATTGTTAGCCAAAATACATTGGACCACTTATTCACTCAACAGCGGATGTTTTTTGAGCACCTACTATGGTGGTTAAATATATTGGTGGATGAAATAAACACAGTATTTGCCCTTGGCAGGGGTAACTGACCAAACAAATATATTAATAATTTTAAATTATGGTAAATCAACTAAGGAAACCAACAGCAGCACTGGTTGAGAGTAACAAGGAGGGGATACCTATTCAGGGAATGTGGTTTCTACTAGGAATTAGACATTCTACATAAAAATCCCAAATCTCCCACTTCCTAGCCATGTAATCTTAAGCAAGTTTCTTAGACTCAGTTTCCTCAAAATGGAAAAATTATTAGCACTCAAGTTTACTGTAAGATTCAAGTAAGGTAGTGATCATAAAAGGACTAGGCAATTCCTAGCCTGCACAATAAGTATTCAATACAGCTTGTCATTTCTATTCATTATGCTGCTACATCATCTCTTGAGCTTAATCTTAATCTTTCTGAGCTTCCAATTCCTCTTCTATTAAATGGGTTAACAAGACCTAGTTCAGAGGACTGAAAATATGCTCTGTATGTTGTCAGCAGTTACATCTGTGTAGTATGATTATGATGAGACTGTCCATATAATTCTTGACATTGTTCAAACATAACAGTGTGCTGCCCATAGCAAGCAATAGTGACCGAAATACATTTAAAAGGTATGTTTAATCTATAAGTTGACATAAGGCTGTGGTATTGAATACAGTAGCTACTAGCTACATGTATTAGCACAGATGGTGCAGAAATAGAACACTTTCGCCTTCACAGAAAGTTCCATTGAACAGCACTAATATAGGACTTTCAGATGCCAAAGATATAAGTTGATATGAGGAATCCTATACACCAGATATTGGGGTCAAGTAGGCCTTTGAGGTTCCTTCCAATCATTTCACCTTTGGAATATGTAATATTAACAACTCCTCACATTTGGTCATCATTTGCAGTTTTCAAATCACTTTTCCATCTTAATTCATTTGTCCTTCCAGCTAGCCCTGAAGTAGACAAGAAGGATATTATCTCCACTTTACCTTGGAGAGAAATAATTAACACAAGGAATAGTAGCAGCTGCTAACGTTAATTGAATGTTCACCTGTGGTTGTAGGTTGACTATGGTGCTAAGTGCATTAGTGTTTTTAATGAGATATGGAAGCTCAGAGAGGTGAAGTGACTTACCTGTAGACATTCAATAAGTTGAGGATAGGTCTTCTCATTCCTAGACCAGTGCTCTTCACCACATCTCTGTCCCTTCTCACACAAGTTGAGTTCCAGTTCTCCATTGTTGCAGAAACAAAGTTCTTCCGGCAACAATGTTGTCGGATAAGGACATGCAACAGGGACTCGGCAATCAGGGGCACGTCTCGTTGATCATCCTTCCCAGGAAACTTCCAAATGGTCGACCCTCTCTCCTGCTGAAACAATGCGGCACATGAAGATGAACTTTAATTCGCATTCAGCCTCAGTGTTCTTGTCAACAGCTGCAGAAACAGCTGTTTCCCTCTCAGTACTACCCTCTCCCCCTTTCCCACAGCTAATTGCTACCAACTAACAGAGTAGCCATGAATATTGTAGGCCTCGTCCCCCTCAACAGCCTCTATCCAGCTGTTATTATTTCAGGCCTCTCTTGTTCAAGGATTCAGATCTGTTCTGTTTGAACAGTTAATTCTAGAATCTAATTGTTTGATATTTCAAAACCCCATCCAGCACACTTTAAATCACCGTGTTGTATAAAACTTGAAGCATGCCTAAGCAGAAATAAGCCTTAAAAATAGTCACTAGTAATCTGAAATATGGTTATTGAGGCCCTGAATTTTCAGACCCAGGGAAAGAGTACAAGTGGAGGACAATGTGTCCTATGGCTAAATTCTTCGAGTTTATAAAAATCAAACTAACTGTTCAACATAATATGGTCTATTTCTGCACTCCTTTCACAAATATAATTTTATTAAAACCCAGATAGTGTGGTTCTGCTTTAGAATAAGGGTACCTGATCTCAAACCAGGCTAAGTGGGGACCAAAAGGAAGCCTAAGCCTTACCTGTACAATGATCACTTGTATACCTAATTCTGAATTGTACCCCACATCTTTAAAATTAAGAAAAAAATTATTGGACTCTTCAAAGTTCCATGCAGGAACATGGCAGTATAGGAAAACCAGTCCCCAACCTACCTTTTGTCCCTCCCATTCACATTGCAAAGGGCCTCAGTTCATTTGCACATGAACATCTCCATCTAAATGTCCATGAGTAGAGACCTCTTAGCTATTCCTCAAACCTAGGGAGAATCTACCAGTGGGTATAAATCATCCACTCTTGGAAGGATGGATGTGGGGAAGAGGCCTATGCAGGCCTTAGGGTCATGTGAGCAGAGAAATGTGGATATATGTAATGCTGGGCAGAACATTGAGTATATAGCAAGACATCGGTAAGTAATAGCTGTTATTACTACCATCATACATAGAATGAGCTATACACAGTTTACTTAAAAACTATTTAAACCATGGCATATACAGCAAGTCAAATAATATATAATATGGCTCTGGCATTACATTAATTTCTTCTCACTAAGGACCTAGAAAAATCCTTAACCAGGAATAGCAAAGCATGAGTCCCTTTTTACTCATTTTCATTGACTTTGTATTATCCTGATCCCCTATTATATGTCAATCCTCTTTTCTAGTTTCTGCCTATGAGCATCTTTCTACCTCCTTGGACTGGTCACATTCTGGGATTAAAGTCTGACACCAGTTATAACTAATTATCTTACCATTTTCAATTACTCAGGTTTTCACTTGGAATCCAGAGCTGTTATCCATCACACTAACATAGTGCTAGCTAACACTGATTTCCATTATATGAGTACTATGCAGAGTAGAAAGTCAGGCTGTCTGCTGAGTCCCCACTGCCACTCTAGGCTTTTTCTGTTTCTTTATAACACAATATGAAAGTAGACCATCTATGTCTGTACATCTCTACATCTGTCTGTCAATCTATATGGGGTATGTGTGTGCGTGCGTGTGTGTGTGTGTGTGTATATATGTGTGTGTGAAGTTTATTTTCTTCATCCCTTGAATCAGAAAAATATTTATATACATATCCATATATATGTATATTTTTTTTAAATTTAATCTCAAAAGAATATTTTTTCTGTTATAAATATTTCTGTCTTAGAGAACGTTGGTTATAAAGAATAAAAACATATTCAAATCTTGTTTAAAACATCCTTTATTTGTTTTTAATGGATAGAGGGGAATATCATGGAACCCATGTACAAGATATCTCTCCCCTCCTCTCCTTCATTCCCCATATTCCTAGATGAGACTCCTCTGCTCCATAGAATATTAGCCTTTAAAAGGCTTTGGGTTGATTAAGTCCCAACTTGGGTCCTATCTTCACTCAATAGTCCTCTTTCTGTGCCCAACACCTTCCAAGTTCTTAAAAGAGAGAATCTGCTTCACCTATTTTAAAAGGACAGGTGTCCAGCTCTGGGTCAGTTTGCTCTGGTCAACTGGCTCTTCAGTATGACCGTGTGATACTAAACAGGAAGCCTCTGCTGAGGTAGGAAGCAAATATCATAATTCTTAGCTCATAGTTATGAGTATGAGTAATAGCATCATTCTTTACTTATATGCACTTATTTCATCATCCATTTGTTAGCATATATTTAATTATTTTCCTTCAAATTATATACTTTCTGGAAAAGGTGTCATTAAACACAATATTCCTGGAAAAGTATGACTATGGATGATTTTATAATTGGAATTATAAAAGAAATTAAATAATCATTATTACTTCGGTGTATTTGTAGTTCCTTTTGGAAAAGTTTATTTCAATAATTTCAAAGTACATTTTAGGTTATAACTCACAAAAGCGACAAAATCATAAGATGTTTGTTGTCAGCATTTCTTGGGGCTCTCCCAAGATCTTGAACCATGGGGGAAAAAAGATCAATGTTGCCCTAAAACCTGATGTGTACTGGCTTCCAATCCATAAAAGCTACACACATCATCTCCTTTAATTCTCACAGCAGCCCAAGGAAGGAAGGCTAGGAGAGTTACATTCCCTGTGAAAGATGATGAAACGGATGCTTCTAAGAGTTCAGATATCTGTCCAAGGTCATATGCCTAGGAAGTGAACATGCAAGGACTGGGATCTCTGTTTGTTTACCTGGAAACATCTGGCTCTAACAACTTCCTGAATCACTACTTAGAGGTTCTTTGGGAAACCCTTGTCTCTCTTTACAAAAGGGTTATTTTATGTCAGTAAATCATTGAAGGATAGCACTGAGAGAGATTCCATGAATAAAAAAATTTAGATTTTTCCTTCATAAATACTAGACTTTCTCATACCCTACTTTAAAGTTAATATGTTCTAAAGTAACCAAGAGTGACTCGTCTCAAATATGAGGAGCTTGTTTCAATAATATGACTTAATGCAGGCTGAAATTACCACAGCATCTATGCCTTGAAATTAGATAGTCAATTCTGGTTCACCATTCCCTCTTTGAGAAAACAGAATTCTATTATTCAACATTGAATGTGACAACTGTTATCGAGCACTTCTCTGTGCCAGACAGGGTGCCAACATGGGGTGAGCCCTGGACTCAATGGTCTTGTACCCAAGCATTTATACAGACAATGAAAAGGAACTCTTGATCATGTTCTTCCTCTTGCTGATGAAACTCCACGATTTGTAGAATGTATTAACATTTTTTATAAGTCTGAGGAGGATAAGAAAGTGAAGTTCAATGCAGAATAAATAGCCCAGCTCTGCAATAATAAAAAATTATCTCCAGATTTATTGTGCTGAGGGAAAGTGATGGTAAAAGGGCAATAAATGTTACTTATTCAGCCCTCTTCATGTTTAAGTGCTCTTACACAGTACAGAGTCATGGCCACACAGGCCCAGGCAGCATCTGACAGCGTTAATCACTATTTTGAAGCCTCCACGTGGGAATTCCGGGATGAGGAAGGGGAGGAGAGGGGTGGTTAGCGGGTGGAGGCAACATGGCTACATGACTTACTTCAGACTCAAGCCCTGAGACAAGTACCCAGGTTAGGCCTAAAATGATCATTCTCGTCTCCTCAAATATATTTTTGTTCAAGAAAAACCATTTGCAAACAGTGTTGGTCTCCTCACTGCAGATATTCTTGTTCATTTTGTGTGTGAGAGAGATAAAGCACAGCCATTGTAGTTCCCTTCTTTTATACTAAGGCTTTAAAGAGAAGGAGATGAAAACTTGAAATGCACAGCTGATTCCGGAGTACCTGCAGGGCACCATTCTTCAAACACAGCCACTGCCCGAAGACTCAAGTGCACAGAGTGGCTGAGGTGACTGCCATTCCCTTGCTGTGTGACCTTGAACAAGTCTTGTACCTTCTCTGAGCATCTGCTTTTTCATCTGTAAAATTATAGATCCTACTTCTGTCTTGCTGGGTGGTGTGAGCAGAGGTGATACTCAAAGGATTTAACAATGTGTGGGTCATGGTACTGAGTAATCAGAAGGAATTGGGGCCTTAGCATTAGATCGGGGTCCAATGTCCTCCACTCTGTCATGTGTCGACCCCTTGGGTGGTGAATCAAGAGAGATCTAATGAGCCTTAAAGAAGAAACACGATGACCAGGAAACCAGTATAGTAGGGAGCAGAGCAATTGAGTGTCTTGAAGCAACAGCAATTTACCAATGTCTACAGAATTATTTGAACATTTTAACAATCAATACTGTTATCCTGTGCATGCCAGCTAAACAGCCAGGGTTTGAGAATTAAAATCAGCTCATCTATTAAAGTGCTTAGCCTTTGGCCCTGCAGAGCGAAGTCAGCACCCAGAAATGCAGTTTGTTTCTTCCTTCTCCTCCCCCTCACTATCCATCCCCTGCCCACCACAGCCATATGTGCTGTGCAGCGGGCTCATTCCTCAGCCACTAGGCTAAACAGCTTGTCTCTCTTCACGCTGATTTTTGTAGGCATGAAAAGTTGCAGGTTGATTCTTTAGATATCTGAGTCAAAATTCTCTGTCATGCTTTTGCAAATACAATTGCATACCTGCTTTTGAATTCACAGTGTGGTTGAGGTTGTCCAAGACTAGAATTCCCAGCACATGAAGTGACTCTGGCATGGCAAAGAGCACAGTCCATGGGAATCAACAGACCTGAGCTTGTCATGATTAAGACCCTTTGGACAATTCACTTCCCCTCTCTGAGTCACAGCCTCTCATCCAAATAAAAAGAGGGAATCTGGCTGAGATTATTGGTTATTAACCTCAGCTGCACATAGAATCACCTGGGAACTTTAAAATGTGTTAATACCTATGGGCCACCTACAGAGTCAGATTTAAGCGATCTTAGATGAAACTTGCATATTGAGATTTTTAAAAGATCCCTGGGTAATTCTAATGTATAGCAAAAATTCAGAACTTCTAGACTAGATGATCTCTAAGCTTCAATCCAACTCAGTATGTTCAATTAGCCTCTGATTCCACACATTCTTAAAGCCTATCAGAAAACTGCATTCATATTAGTTATTTATTTGTTTATTTATTTCTTTTTAGAAAGACAGAGCTTCATTCTGTTGCCCAGGTTCAGGTACAGTGGAACAACTATAGCTCACCACAGCCTCCAACTCCTGGGCTCAATAGGCTCAAGTGATCCTCCTGCCTCAGCCTCCCAAATATTGGGACTATAACTGTACACCACCACACCTGGCTAATTTTTCCATTTTTTGTAGAGATGAGGTCTCACTTTGATGCCCAGGTTGGTCTTGAACTCCCAACGTACAAGGATTACAAGCCTGAGCCACTGAACCTGGCCCCATATAGTTTACTCTTAATGATCTGTGGCAATAGAAGACCTAAGAACTCATGAATAAGAGATCTTTAGTGTCTGTTCTATATTTATACCTTCTGCTGAGTTATCACCAGAACTTATTTGTGTATGGATTTGGAATTTTTTGTTGTTTTGATCTGTTGACATTTTGCTAATGCAAACAATTGCTCAGACCAAAAAGTAACATGGATTTATAGTGACTCTAACACCTCTGTGTAATAACCAAGTAAGGACAAAATTAAGTTACTACGTGTAGTTGGCCTGGAAAAAGTATCTTCTCTTAACTAAAACTCCTCTCGCCAACTCTTGCAATTGCTGGTAACAGGGCCTTGCATAGTTTTTAATAGAATTAAATAGACATGCATGTGACAGATGGATAGTTTTAGGGTAAAATAGTGAGAAGCTAAGAATATAAGGCAAGCTGGTCTCTAATGCCATTAAGTTCAATTCATGTCAGTTTCTCAAGTGACTCTAACAAACTGATAACCAGCAGGGTCATGGGAGCCAAGGGCAGGGCTGGTGGCTAGCCAGTGTCATATGCAGCTCTGCTATTGACTGCCTCAGTGCAGAGACCCCAGCACACAGACAGCATGGCTTCCTATCTGTCCTTTCATGTGGCAATTAACACATCAGAGAATATGAAATGGCAGCCTTAGAAACATGAAGAATCTGAGAAGAGTAGACTTTTAAAAGACCTAGGAAGAAATTTCATTTACTTCTCTCCTTTCAAAGATGAGGAAACTGAGCCTAGGGAACTGAAGTGACTTTCTCAATGTTAGATAGCTAGTTACCCAACAGAGCTTGAATTTGAACCAAGTTCACTTGGCTTGGAGCCCAGGTTTCCCTCCTAAGTATCACAGCAAATGAAATAGAAGCCAGGACTGCAATCAACTGCAAAAAACCCTTGCTACAATGGCTAAAACAAGTAAGACAGTTGGCTTTGAATATTATAAGATCAAGAATGAGGCCAGACAGGATGGTTCATGCCTATAATCCCAGTACTTTGGGATGCTGAGGCGAGAAGATTGCCTGAGCCCAGGTGTTTAAGACCAGTCTGGGCAACATGGTGAGACCTTGTCTCTACAATTAATCAAAAAATTATTCAGGCATGGTGGTGAGCGCCTGTAATCCCAGCTACTTGGAAGGCTGAAGTGGAAGAATACCCTGAGCCCAGCAGGTCGAGGCCACAGTAGCCATAATTGTGCCACTACACTCAAGACTGGACAAGAGTGAACTTCCAACTCAAAAAAAAAAAAAAAGATCAAGGGTGGGTGTCCAGGGCAGGTGTGGGTGATCAGTAATGCCATCACGGACCCAGACTGTTCTACTCTCTTCAGTGGCCCTTGAAACTCAACTACCTGGGTTCAAATCCTGCCTTTATCACTTGTTAACTATAGAACCTTAGACAAGTTGCTTTACCTTTCTATGCCTCAGTTTTTATATCCTTAGATAATAATTGGTATGAGAGTTAAATGAGTTTATTTTAGAAAGCACTTAGAAACATCTAGTTTAAAGTAAGAGATGATTTATGTTAACTCTTATTATTATGGTGTGGTTTTGTTGTTACAAGATAGTTGCAGTACCATCAGACATCATATTTGCTTGCCAGGTAGGAAGAAGGGAGAAAGAGTCCTTTCATTGTCAGACCTTATCTTTTTATTCAGGAAATGAACACCTTTACTGAGGACTTCAACTTGCACTTCATCGGTCAAAACTGAGCCACGTGTCCATCTCTACCTGGAAAATAGCATAGAAGATCACATACTTTAGTTTAGACACATTGCCATCCTAAGCAGAACAATGGGCTTCTTAGTAAGTAAAAAGGGTGAATGGATATTAAGTAGGCAATTCTCCAGTGATCTCAGAACTATTTAGCTCCACCACCTAAAAGTTCTGTGATTTTAGGCATGTTGCAAACTCAACTGACCCTCAGTCTCCTAACTATAATTTTAGATAAGGAACCACTGCCCTATCTAAATCAAGAGTGGTTGTGAAATAACCAATGCATCATAAGACACTTTATCAGCTCCAGAGTGATCTGTAAAATTTAGCCACTTTACCCGGTAGTAAGATTATAGCCCTTGACCCCAAAACATGCCCAATGATGCAGATATGAAATGATGGTGTTCCAGAAACAGGGATGAAAATGAATTTAACTCATTTATTGCACAGTAAGGGAGGGAAGAAGTTGTCCCAAGATGTCAAATTCTACCAGAACATCCTTCTGAAACCAACTGCTTTCCTGTGGTCTATCCAGGGGAAAATCTTGTGCTCTAAGGGGGGTGCCACCCAACACTATAAGCAGACGTATCATGGAAAACTATCTTTATCTGTTCATGTGAGTTCCATTAGATAAAGGCTTATTTTACATATCTTAAAGGCATAGTCTTTGACTTATTTTACATCTCTCAAAAGCATAGTCTTTAAGTAGACTTATCCTCACTGGAAAGAGTATACAAAAAGTTTTCACATCCTGACACAGTCGAAAAGGTTAGTGAGTGATGTTATGTGATATGTATAACTATGTCAACAAGCCTATAAATATGTTTCATGTGCACATATTTTATGCTACATATGAGTATACATTATATATGTTTGCATATATCTCCACATATCTATGATGTCTACCATGCTAATGCGTGTGTGTGTGCATAAGAACATGTAACCCTATACTGAAATTATTTTCTGGCATTATTAAATATACTTCTTAATATTGCCGTGTTGGAACTTTGCTGCTCAGAGTTAAGCTATGGTGCTTCTCTGGGATGTAATGACTTCCCTGTCACTAGAGGAATTCAAATAACATCTAAATGCCCACTTGGTGGAGCTGTGGTAGAAGAAATTTAAGTTTCAGTGACTGATAGGGGGTGAGGGGTAGGGGAAGAGCTAGATTAAATGACCCTTCAAGAGAACTTGGAATTGGTGAATGTAAGTGAATAAAATATCATCTCTCTTTATCATATAGCTATAGATCTAATCTTCAATCTTCTCTTTTCAACTAGTTGAAGATATAGACTTACACTATATTACATTACATTACATTATATTATTTATATCTTGTTTTATGTTCTTTTTTCTGGGCTAATTGGTGAAAATTAAATCTCACCTCCTCTGAACTGAAAGGGACAGTAGAAATTCATTTAATCTAATACAATCATTTTACAAATTGAGCTAAGTTTGAGGAAAAGAGACATAATCAAGGACACTCAGCTAGATAATGTCAGAGAATTTTTATTCTCTCTTTCAAAAATACATTCCAAAATAAAAATTTCTTCTGAGGGTTAGTTTCAGTATTTATAGGTCTATCTCTGAAAGATGTCTCAGATAAACAAATAAGTCTAGTGAGTAAGTTCATAAAGAGATAAAATCAGGAAGATCTTTTTTCAAGTGCACAATCTTTCAAAAAAAATAAATTAGTTGTCTTGGAAAATTGGGCGTTCCCCTTCACTATAAGTACTCAGTCTGAAAGTAGACTTAGCAAAGGTTGTCACAAAAAAGACTGCTAGAATAGCTGAGAATACTACTTAAGATAATGCTGAATACTGTTACACATAAAGTATGAAATCTCCTTCATCTCACACAATGGCGATTCATTTCTTATTCACGTAAAATCCATTCAGAAGCAAGAGTTGAGATTCTCTATTCCATGCAGTCATGTAGGAACCTAGGGTAATGGAGACTTGACCACCTTCAACATGTGACTTCCATGGTCATGTGGGCATCAATATCCCAAGTAGGAGAAGTAAAGAAGGCGACAAGATGTTTTTGTAAGCCAATATTTTCCTGAGTCAACATAGAGGAAGTAGTGTATTCCACTGGCCATTGACTCACACATGTGACCACACTCAACCGCAAGGCAGGTTGGCAAATGTGGTCTAGCTTTTTGTGACCAGGAGAAAATTGAAGGAGTTTGATAAACACCTAACCAAACTCCACCACAGTAAATGTGGTCTTGATAACCTATAACATCCCTTAGATTATTTTCAGTACTTTCCATCTCTCATATCTCTATATCATTTTATGATTTCTGTATCTAATCTTCCAGTTCACTAATTCTCTTCGGTTTTTCTAGTCTACTATTAAATAATTCCATGGTTTTTTCAAATTTCAATTTCTGTATCTTAAAGTTCATGAATTTCCATTTGGTTATTTTATGGAGATTTCCATTTTCTGCTAAGATTATTAGTATTTATTATCTTTTATTTCCTTGAAGGGATTAAGCATAGCTATTTTAAATATCTCTATAGTACAACTCCATTATCTGGACCCCCCCCCATAGACCTGTTTCTTCTGTATATTGTTCCTGATTTTCAATCATATCTCTTGTCTCCTCTTAAGCCTGCTTTTTATCTTTTATTGTTTTAGTGCTGGTCATATAAAAAACTGGACTTGATTTAAACTTAGGATAATGCTCTTTCCTTTAGAAAATATGTACAATGTCTTCTGGCATATTTATTAATGTCAACAACTATCCTACATCAATCCAATTTGAGATCAGAATGTCTAAAAGCTAGACTTCATTCTCTTGGAGGGCAAATGTATTTCTTTACTCCTAGGGTATAGATTATTAACTTCTCCACTGAAATTAGAGGGGTTAATGACACTCCCTAGTTAGAGGAGCTTGAACTCCATTTTTTCCCTATAAATTCCATGATCTGTTGAAAGCTCTATTTACAATTCCTCAGCTTCGTAGATCATCCTAAACTAGCAGACATTTGTAGTGAAAAGAACTACCCCCAAATATCAGGTTTATTTCTCCAGATTTCTTTATTTTCCTGGAGTTTAGGCCTATAAATGACTTGGAAGTTCCATTTCCTTTAAACTATATTGCTTGGTTGGTTGGTTTGGTTTAACTTTTCTAGTTATTCTTAACAGGTTGATTACCAAGTATTATATCTGTCTACTTACTGTTTCTCTATCTGTCATCTATACTGCAACTCACATTTTTCTCTTAGCATCAATACACCTTGACCATGTTCATGTATGTGTGTATGTGTGTGTGAGTGTATAATTGCCTTACTTGCTTATTATTTCAACCTATTATGTTGTATAATTGCATGTTGTTTTACTTAGCCAGTTCCTTATTGATGAATATTTAGGTTGTACACAATTGTTGGTAGCAAACATTGTTAG